>NC_089851.1:8953419-9243419 GCF_036373705.1 Amia ocellicauda | reverse complement strand
ACACAGAGTCACCGATTACAGATTCATGGGGTGGTAGGACCATCTGGTGTTGGGTTCTACATCGCTGTCATTGGACACCTCCATGTCTTTCAAGGACTGGTTTATGGATCGAGGTCTTGACTGGGACTGCCTGAAAGTTTCTTAGATATTACCAGCTTTTTCAGACCACACAACATAAAAACGTCCATTCAGTGCTCTTACAGGACATTCGACAGCTATTGGGCAGCTGGGTCGACCAGCATAGCACAGAGTGACCAGCAAGGGACAAAACAGTTTGGGGACAGGATCAGCAGCCACGGGACATCTGCCTGTGAGAGGAGCTTCGTTTCCAGGAATGAAAACTGATGACGCACTCATTCAAACAGTAATTTGATCAATCGGGGTTACATTTTTTTCAACCTGTACCCGTGCTGAGTGATAAACAAATGGCAGATTTTGGAGAAATACCCTGGGCACTCGTGTATATTCAAGCACGTCATGCAGTATGAAAGTTGTTCCTTATTATGTTACCGTTCACAATGGCTTGTACTGCGTATGCAGTGCTGCTGTAGAAGTGACAGCTGTGCACACTGGAAGCGTTGTCAGCAACAGCAGTTTCCTGCTCTACTGAACCCAAGCTCTGTAGGAGTCCTGCAGTCCCAGCTCAGAAGCATGAGAAACCCTGCCTGCAGCCTTCCAGATGCACGATACTGTGATGACAAAGACAAGTTAGCAAGTGGGTGAAGCAGAGTTCACCACACCCAGTTCGCTGATAGATTGATTCGACACTAAAACTTCAAAGGTGATTAAATTTAAAAAACTGGGTTCAGCAAAATATATTAAGTTTAGGTTTTCAATTATTCCTTTTGTCCTTTTACTGATGTTCCAGCTGGAGTACTTTGGTTGGATTTGTACAACAGTGTTAACTGGACAGTTCTATAACGGTGCTGCTGCTAACTCCTCACCTAAGCCGGAGAGAGGGCCTGGCACTTTCCACACTAGTCAGTCTCTTTGTCTACCTGGGTCTCCCTTTTAATTGTTTCCACGTTTGAACAATGCCTCATACAAAAGAGGGCTCTCTCTGGAAGGTCCATTCAGAAACACTGCTGTCACAATAGCACCCACGTAAAAAGAGGAGCTGGAACGCAGTAGCAGTCTGCCACAACAAGACAGCTTAAGAGTCATAATAACACAGCTTGTTATCTGCAGTCAGTTAATGAGATGCCGTATTACAAATGTCAGTTGCACAAATTGGCTTTGTGGACTTCTATCATTCACCTGAAAGTAATGACCTCTTCACCAGCAGTTTTCTGGACTCAATTAACCTTCTTTATTTCCTACAAGAGAAATTCTCTCAGGATCGCTCTATAGATAGCATACATGTGCTACAATTAGAAGTGTTCAAGGAAAAAAGAGCAAAGGTTTAATAAGTCAAACAAGTGTGGGATATTAATTTAAACTCCACAATCATTAAACTGAATTATTGTCTTACAATAGATGACAAGCCACAGATGAATAGTATTTTCTAATTTTACATTTCATATTGTATTTAAATACTCTGGCAGGTAGCTCAGAGAAACACATGGCTTTAGATATAAATAACAGGAAGGGAGATATAAAAATGCTAAATTAGCAGACTCTCCTTTGATTCTTTTATTAATAAAAAAAAAAATGGGACAGGGTAAACAAAATGCAAAAGCCACTTTAGGCTGTGGAGTAAAATCTTCTCCAAAAGTGAAGACATAATGAAAACGTACTGTATTCTTGGAAGTGTGTTACATCCAAGGGAATTGAGCTTAATCACATTGCTTTATGGCAAAGAATGTGAAACCCATTGCTTCTTTAAAGGGGTTGAGATTTCCTTCTGTGCTCAAGCCCTCAAGAAAACCAGAATGCACTGCACAGCTTTATTCTGTAAAAATACTCAAATACCACCAGCCCACGCGCACACAGCCCACACACAACTGGTTGAGAGTGTGTGTATGTGTTCAGCTAAAATGGTGTTTTGAAGAGCTGCAGGTTCACCATCCGTGGGTGGCAATACGACTGCTAATCAGAAACCCACTGACCCTTCAGAGCTGGGCTGCCAGAGCCCACCAGATCACATACAGCCACACGGATAACATTGGCTACAGTCCCGATGGCAATCACATCCTATACCAGCCAGGAGTTACACAGGAGTTTCTGATTTTCTTTTTTTTCTTTTTTTGCTTCCGTTTTAATAAAATTCACAAGTACTTCCGTTGTCAATTCATCAGTTTGCTGCCTTTTAACCCAATACTTTTAATTATCTTCCAAAAGCCAATTACATCTCCCCTATTTCCCCACAGTGGTCTGCAGATCCCCAGGTGTCACTTCAGTACATACATAAGCAGTAGAAGATTACAAACACAAATAGAGAGATTATCATTCCATTGCTAGGATTATTTAACGCACATTTGTGTAATTTAGTATGACTTTTATTGCGCCCTGCAAACGCATTCTCTGATCTGCTGGCTTTCCTGCCCATATTACTGCTCTCACCAGATTGTTTAGTTGTAAGCAGCTTTCTGACACCTTTTCACACCAGCTTTTCTGTGGCTCGCCTACGCCAGGCATGCTACAGTAAAGATTACCTCTTTGGGGATGTCAGTGCTTTGCACAAATGCTGCACTTGTTAGAATTTCAAGTGGTAATTTAGAGTGATCAGTTTCAACATTCATAAGTGCCTGTTCATGGGAAGAAAAAAATAAATAACATAAAAAAATGGGCTCTGAGAATGCCTACTGCTCACTGTTGCATGAAATCCAGGAACGGAAGCAGGAAATCTAAAATACAATTCTACTGTAAAAACCACTTGTTGTTTTCCTGGAAAAACTGTGATTACTTTCACAAGACGTTCTTACAAGGGTCAGACCATCACTAAATCTACAAACACTGTATTTTGTTAATACAGTGGCATTTGGTAAACTATACAAACGGTCAGACAGAACGTCAAATTCACACACTGTTCTTCACCCTGAACAGGTTGAACAACCTGTGATTTAGGACTCCCAGCTGTTCAAACAAGCATTACAGCTGAACAGTTATGTAATATTTCACTCAGCGACAACAGCACTGTCTTCCACATAAATGCCTTTTATATAAAATTATTAACATGTAAATACTGTTTAGTGCATACAGTACGCAAACAATAAATACATGTTTCATTTTTACATGTAGCTCTGTATTTCAGTACTTATTAAGAGGTTCTGCACTAGGACGTGCCAGGGAAGAACTCCACAATTTTTAGAAAATGTGAGGCACAGTAAAAATGACAGGCTGAAGCTGCGAAATATCTCAAACACTGTAAAAAATCACATTAAAAGATTAACGAGAGGATGTATTTGGGAGTCCGGGGGGAGGGGGGCATGCTGCTCGGACTTACCTTTGCCTCCGGGTACATTTTATCCCTGTAGCTGCAGTAGCTCTTCCCTAGTTAATCTGCAACAAAAGACACGGCACCTATCCCTTCTCCTGCAGACAATTCCTCAGCTGAGCAGCGTCAAGTCTGACAGATTGGCAGGGAACCACGCTAGCACAGCACTACACCACACCACAGCAGCCTCCGTGCGGCCGAGCCTGGCAACTCTGTGGACTGCGCGGGGCTGTGACACACAGCAACGACAGAGCGCCGCTACTTCACATTGTCAGTTGTTGGCTGCTGGCTTAGAAAACACACATACACACACCAACACCTCCTGGCCATGCAGCCGTCTCCAACCCGGTTTTAATGAACTGCGTTATCCTCACAAAACACCCGTCCCACTGAAGAAGCGCCCCTCTACTTGCAGCGACCCTTCCCTTCCTTAGAAGGGATTAGGTAAATCCCAACATAAAAATAGGCATTATTCCTCCCCACAGAGGCTTGAGAGAAATCTATATAAATGTCAGCTTTAATCGCAGAAGCCAGTAAGGGGCCCTAAGGCTCATGGTTATTCCACCCTAGGAGTTAATCCCTTACATCTTCTCAGACCAACAAAGCTGGAACTAAATGAAGCCATGGCAGAGAGACTGATACACAGTGACCCGTCTGATTATTATGTGGGTGCATGGTGGGGGCTGGGCTACAAGGAGACTCAGCCATTTGCATCAACCCAGATTGTCTCAATGATAGCCATTCTTGGAATGAGCGGTCCAATAACCAATTTCGCCCATTAACATGACTGAGGTCAGACAGAGACGCACTACAGGGCCTGATTAAAAGGGTACACAAACACCCCAGCCAAGTTCAGAGGAAAGCACAGTCTTGATCTGGGAATCCTCTACACCAGTATTGCAAGGACTAGGACATGGTTTATGGAAGAGAGAAACAGTGCAACCACAAGTGAAACTGTCAGAGTGCATATTATTAAAATATTTAAATAAATGTGTTGCAGCCAAATTAAGATTGCAAAGATGACAAATGCTAAATTCAATATGGAATCTATTTTCAGTTTTAAAACTTAATTCACGTTTTAAATATAACCGGGCTTAAGTTCTGGTGGGAATTAAGAAGGATCACTGCATTCAACTGCAAATCAAAAGCCCTGCAGTTACCAAGGTAAAAATAAAAAATAAATCCTTATGACAACCCTCAGCTTATGTCAATCCAATTCAACAGTCAACTTAAAAGAGGATAATCTTTCGTTCTTTCACCTCTCCCAAAAGCAGTAATTTCACACAGCAAAAAAAATTAACCCTTAAGATGCTACTGCTTCACTGAATCTGGGGCCAATTTTTGTATTGTAAGTGCAGTACATAGACTTCAAGTAAAGAAAAGCAACCCAAGCATATAAACATTAACACAAGAGAGTCTTCCGTATTCTAGACCACACCTAAATTGTATCAGTATTACTTTAAGTGAGGCACTATAAAGCCTGATGGTTCATTAGAACAGAAGTATGAGTATTTGTATATTCTTGCATGACTAATTCTCTCTCAAAATGTGAGCCAGCAGAACATTTAATTACTGTATTAAAGTGCAGTTTTGCAACATGCAACAGTATTTGTTTCAGATTGTGGTAACACCCTCTATAAATGGATTATAGAGCTGTAAAGCATATGACTCGCGTGAGTACAGTAAAGATTTTAACCACTGAACTCCATGAACATTAGTAGTTTTAAATTAGGAGAGATTGGCATTAGCTAGAAACAATTGCAACCTGCAGTTTTATCCAGACAAATTTGCTTTGAGTTAAACTACAGTACAAACAGAAAATGCTATCATTAACAACTTCAAAGCAAAAGTTCTGTGCTTGGTCAATTTCAAAATATTTATTTAAGAGAAGTGACACCAAAAACACTTTGTAATCACAGCTTCAAATGTATTATTTCATCTTGTTTATTAACACAGAGCTAAGAAGCATTTTTCTTCACAAACAAATGACCCTGAATTATGTATAAGAACACTTGGTTTCTGCAGGAGCCAACCTTTGCTTGATTGCTCAAGACTGCAAACAAAGAAACGGTGTAGACTAACAGCAGAACCACCTCCAACCGAGCAGGTTAGGGAAAGTCTCAGGACCTTTCTTTTTCTGTACCCTAAATTGTTACCTGAACAATAACAGTGTGAAAAACTTTAAGAGCAGGCAAAGGATTCATTGTCAGTGTCTAGCCTGAGTCTATACGATACTTGTTTTGAACAGTGCCACAAATGCAGCCCAGAAAAGCCAGTGTTTTTCTGCCTCAAGGCACAACAAGTTCCCTAGGAGTGTCATCTTAAATATTCAGATTATGAAGGAGAATGACTCTGCACAAGTTTCCGTTTACTAGCGTTTGCTGGTCCCAAAAGCTTACCCATCACTCAAACATGCTGTTCAATGTTTTCTTTTTGACTTTGGAAGCAACAAGAAACGCCTCCAGGCCTTTCCATTATATTTTGTTTTAATCACTGTGAGAGGGGGGCAGATGGAAAAAAAATGCAGGGAAATGACAAAACAAATTAGCCATTGGCATTTCACTCCACACTAATCTTTACTGACAGAGAAAAGGTCTTCCTCCCACTCCTTTTGGTATTAACCAATACTCCAGCAACAACACTTTTCTTTTAGTTAATTATTTTACAATCACCAAATAAACAAATCAAAGATCAGCAAGTTCAGTAAAAGAGGGAAGTCACTGTGCAAGAGTATTCTGTCAGTTTGTGATCATTTTCTTAAGAACCAAGGAAGACTCCTAATGCTGCATTACATTAATCCAGCACCTGTCAGGGTTCAGTGAGTTTAACTGGAATGGAAAGAATACTGAATCCTGACTATTGGTTCCTTAAAACTACAGATTTACCCTCAATTCCTCAGAACAGACAAAGCTTGTGGTGGTTCAACAAAATCACATGGCACAGCTGTAGTAAACCTCCAGAGGCCGGTAAGGACTGAGGTACCACAGGAAATCCCAATTCACTAAGGTGGAGATCGACATATGCCCTCTCAACACATGGCAGTCCCAAGGAATTAACTTGCCGTATTGACGTTTTATGGAGGGTTCCATGCACACAATGACAAAAAGAGCCATTGCATTCAATCGCAACTGAACTCTAAAGAGGGAAACTGAAGCGAATACAGTCGCAGAAAGAAATCACAAATAACTTCTGAAACCACAAACCAGTTCCTGAACTGAATCACACAAGACACAGCGAGAATGTGGTGCAGGAATGACCTGCTCCTGACCAGACCTGAAATTTAACTAGCCGCGCTGTTCTGCTCTCATCCTCCACACATATTTCAACAACAAACAGCTGATGATGAGGTGGAAAAGAAAAGTGAACGCAGCAGCTCCAAAATACTAGGTTCAGATATAGCTAAGTATAAATGTTACTCTGGCAGGAATGTTACCTCAGATGACTACTGCTCTTACGACAGACAAATACCATTAGTGTCAGTCCTAAAAAATTAATTTCTGCAGCGGGGATAACCGTTGAGCTTAACTTTAATCATACAGGAAGTACACAAACTATAGGAAAAAAGGTAAATGAAGGTTAGAAAATGCAACCTTTATCAGGTAAGATACACGTGTATTTATAGTTAAAAGTATTGACTAAAGCAAGTCAAACTACCATTAAAGATCACCCTGCATTCTTCACAAGGGATGAAAAAATAACAGTATGCAAATTTTAAGTGTTTGAAAATATTGATTTTAAAGCCTACTGCTGTGGAACAAAATGAGACCCACAGTTGGTAGTAAAAGACTGCCAAAGGCACTGAACAAACACAGCAGTCGAAGAGAACTAGGTCACCATTTTCTACAAGCAGAAAAAATAAGATAAGAGAATTATACAATGTTGGTTACACTTCTCACTATTCGAATCAATTAACTTAGCCAGCTGGCACTGTGCCATAGCATGTAATTATAAATCCAAAAAGATAATGGTTTGCTCTCACATGGTAGAGACTAGAGCATTCAACCTTGTAGCCAGGAGAAGCAGGTAGAAGAAAAGGAAAATAACAGGCATTGCTGCTGTATTGTAGCAGCCTGTATTGAGGTACGAGCCCCCATTGTGAACCCTGAACGGGTCTCTCAGTGCTCCTCCACTAAATGGTCTCTGGGGCTGAATGGGAAGTGACCTCGCCTTCAGAGCACACAGGAAGTGCCTGGCTACAGAGTAGGCACCAGCCTCCCCTCACGAGCCAATAAAGACAGACGGCCGAAAATGACACTGTCGAGTGGCACTGCCTTACAGCTGCCCACGCTCCTCCCAGCTGGAGTGAGACTTTATAAACAAAAAATACAAAAAAAAAAACTCATAATTAAGCCTGCAGCTCTTCATATACAAGCCAACAAACCACTGTTTTTAGGCAGCACAAATCACAAGATCTAACTGTTCTACAGTCGAATTACTTGCAGATAAGGTGCATTACCCAAAAACCACACAGCCTATATGACTAACTATAGTAAGTATATAATAGACAGAATAGAATCTTCAGATGTTCCTCATAACTGTAATGAAACTGTTGCTAAATAATGCTAGGCCTATTAAACTTTTGTTTTTACAAATTTACAATCATAAATTCAGACCATTACTAAGAAAAACATTAAAAGCCCGGTGAAACTTTCTGGTGTTGCATTTGTTTATGAGAAAAGTTAAATACACAGTGAAAATGCACTACCTAAGCCAAAAAGACAGAGTGCTCCGACTCTCTTGTTTTGGGTACACTGCGCTGCCCGGCCACTGCTCAGCTGGGTGACCCTGGCAAGCCGTCCCCCGTCGGGACACAAAGAGCCGTTCTGTGGAGCTTTCTGAAGTTGTACTGAATGAAAGGTTCCTGTAGAATAAAACCTGCCTTGTGCCGACAGAAGTGCCAGTGAGGGACATCATGCTGCCCGGCACTGAGCTGCAACTGAAGCTGAGAGGAGCAGCTAAATGCAGCTTTCCCACAAGATGACACATGATGACAAATCCAAATAAAATTATTAATGTGTTGTTGTTTTCATATATAGATGATCAAAAACAAAACCATTCTGAACTAAATAGTTTTGTTATGAGGAAGGAATTAAATTCATTCACATTCACAAACTGAATGGATCTTGCAGGAAGTACAAGTTAGTAAATTACACATTACTACTTAACATACCTAAACGAACAACTGTATTCTTCATACTGGTGCAGCATGGGAAATAGCAAACAGGCAGAATAACCAAATACCGTTACAACTATAACAAATATTCAGTTCAGGAAAAGAATGAGAAAACCGAGCCTTTTCTGGTTATGATAAATGAGTCTCGCCAGGTGCTGTCTATAAAACAGGCTGTATCTCCTCCCTCAGGGTGCACAGGGGTGGTGAGATGGGGAAGTAATCTTTGGCATTGACTTTTTTTTCTTGTTGAAAGCGGATACGATGCTTTAACAAATTATGAAAGACGTTGGTTGCATTCCTATTTCACTCCTCATCCACCACATGGAAAAATACTCATCTTATAGGCACTCCCAGCCATTGAATATGATCGCATAAGCGCAACTTTTGCTTTATCACAATGATCAGTTCACCTAGGTTAGCAAAAGCCAGCTGATCTTGTTCAGCCTCTACAAAGCCAAAAAAATAAATAAAAAATATACATAAAACCGTGCAAAAACAAACAAAAATAAGTCAATATCATTCTGAGACATGGTACTCTAATCATTAATAGCACCTTTGTCTTCTTCAGCAAAGTCCTTTATAGCTGTACTGCACGTCCCCCCCACCACCCATTAACTTTCCAGGAGCCAAAATTCGACCAAAAAGCTGAAAACCGATTAAAAAAATCAGGGACAGAGCCGAGATTCATGACATTTTACATGAGTTAGTGTCTATGGTGAGCAATTAAAAACTAGATAATCTCATGTCTTGGGTCTAGCCAGTAATTCACTGATTTAGACCCATGCCGAATCCTCTGCTGATATGACCTAGATTCTATTCATTTTCTCTGGCTTTGTTCTACAGCAGCCGGTTCCTCGGTGCAGGGAACCAGAACAAAGCCACCACAATGGGTCTTAATAAGCAGGGGATGAGAATATGGCATACTTACTGCTGTAGAAACCATTTTGTATTACTTTGCACAACAGAAACTTACAAGGGACCAAAAATAAACTAGAATACGATCGCCTTAGAGCTTGAAGCAGATCTGGGATTTTCCACTTAATGTGGTACAGTGTAGCCGAGCACCAATGACAAAGCTGTAAATCTTATTAAAGGACAAGGCTCAATCATTAACTTTTAAATTTTCTACATACACATCATGGTCAGATGTCATATACGTACATATAAAGAAGGAAAATTATCTGTCTCTTGGTTAAAATTGTATGTTTACTAAAGTGAATTCATTATTTAATGATCATGCATCCTGATACTGTGGTATTCATGCCTAAATAGCTTTAATCTAAAACAAAATGCACAGGATTCAACCTATTTTTCATCCACCAAAAAAAAAAAAAAGTCTGTTGCTGGGCTCTGATGTAACCAAAAGGCTAAACATTTTTTTTTTTCCCCTAAGACATAAAATTTTTCATAAGCCTGTAATTATCTTAAAGAGCTCTAGAACAGAAACACTCCCCGAGGTCAGCTTTCTCACCGCACACACTCCCCAGGTGAACACAGCCCTCAAATGAACAAAGCTGGGCAGATTTCTGCACCCTGTCTGTGTTGCAGCAGGGAAGGGCAGCGTTACTCGGAGGCAGGTACTACTCAGCACTTGACACAGAGGCACAGACCGGGGAAATAAAGCACATTCCAAAGATAAGCCCATGGAAATATGTAAAAGTAACAATAATAATTCTATTCCTAGTATATGTTGGAGAGCAACATGAACTGGGCAATTATCCCTGCTGTTACAATAGAGATCTTTCAGGTAAATTCAACAAAATCTGATTTTACTTTTAGGAGCACATGCTGCAAACAGGGATCTAGAACTCCATTAAAACAAGACAGACATTGTTTTCATGAGCAGCAGTCAGACAGACAGAAGGGAAACTGGAAGGAGACCAGTGTGGGCCCAGCCACCCAATCTCAGCCTCAGTGCGGTTCATACCTGCATGTGCTCCGTGGAGCTGCTACTGAGGTCATCCCCCGACTCCGAGTCGTTGCGGTGCTGTTCAGAGCCCTCCCCCGCGGAGTCGCAGTGCGGGGGGGTCCGGTCAGCATCCAGGTCCAGCGGGGGCCTCCGTCCGATCATGGGAGACCTGCTGTGATTGGGCAGCCTTGGGGGTGGCGAATCAGCGCGCGCCCGCGGGAGAGTGGAGCCGGTGTTATTGTTCTGCAAGTGGTCGGCCAGGCTCTTGCTCTGCCCGGGGCTGCCCAAGTTCTGGTTGGCGTCCCTGGGAAGGGCCGGGGGCGTGATGTGCCCCGGGGGGTGGCGCCCGAAGCTTGACAGCTCCTGGGTTTTGGACAGATTCTCGTTGGACCTCTGCAGGGGCTTGATGTCCAACGCCTTGGGTTTGGTCTTCCCAGACCCTCTGGAGGGCAGGGGTTTCTGTGGAGGCATGAGCGCCTTGCGAACTTCCTTCACATACTGCGCCGGCACATAGAAGGGCTTGGCGTTTTCATCCTTCTTCACCTGCCACCAGTCGTCGTTGGTCTTCCTCACCAGGATGTAACAGTCCCCCTGCTTGATGGTGATGAACCGGTCTTTGGCCTTGTACTCATAGTCATACTCAACCTCGATGTAGACCTGCCCAGGGGCAATGGGCAACTCGCACTTGCTGTCCTTGTCGGCCATCTTCTTTTCAGCTTCCAGGTTCACTGTCTGAAGGAGGTAATAATCCACATGGCTTGTTTCACGAATGTGATTCTGTAACACAACATGAAGATGTTATTAAGCTAATAAGTTAGAATAGACAAAAAAACTATTACATTAAACATATACATTCTGTATGCATATAAAAAGGTAATTCCCAAGTTAAAAAAATAAATAAATTTGAGAATGCAAATTACAACAGTAGAAACATTAACAATATTTAATTAAAACCTCTAAAGGGTATCTTATCAATAAATACATTGACTGTTTAATTAAAACTTATCTTCTTGCACATATTTTCACTTCCTAGATCAACTCCAAAACAAATGTCATGTTCTCTCATGAGGTCACTAGCTGATCTGACTGGCATGAAAGGCAAAAAAATAAACCACTAGAAATGCCCAGTGACTTTTGATCTAATGGGTTCATGGGACAGATACTGTAACACCACCATCAGGAAGAACGCAATAAGAGAGAGAAAAACAGACCTGATACCAACGAGGGAAGCTGGGAGGAACATCAGATAACAAAAAGAAAATGACAATGTATGAGGAAATTGTGCTCTTGTGGCACGATGCGTCAGAGCTCTTTATATACCACCGACACAGAGAAGGTGGCACATGTGTATCTGCATATATGGAAATTAGACTCACTTGGTCTGAATGAAACATTTCAGGTTTGACAAGCTACAGACTCAAAAAATGTTGTTTAAAAAAAATGTATATAAAACATTGTGGATTTTGGAAATGTAATAAAAATCAGTAATAAGTCTTAGGTATAGTTTCAAATATAATAAATAAGGGAAATTCTGGGTGTAATTCCAGTCGCTCCTACCTTGAAGACATGTTTAATGGGAAATTGGGGAGAAACCCATTAGCACAGATATAATCGTCCAATGTTGTGTTTGGAGCTCAGAGAGCACATTTAGACAGAATATCTAAACCTGGAAACCGAGTAAAAAAACAATACATCTTTTTTGTGGAGCTTTATTTCCTTGATGCTGGGTTGTCCATTTACAATTTATAGTATCACACCATCTTTAAACACCTTTAATAGTGCAATTTAAACTTCAACACTAAGAAACCACTGATTATATTTGGTGGCACAATAAACTGGTATCAAAGCGGAACTGGTGTCTGTGTGTTGAGATTGTGGAAGACAGCAAGTTCCCACTCTGAAGCAAATTGCAGTGCTAACTCGTTGCTCTAGAGTGAGCTTTAAGTAGGATTTGGAAATGAATATAAGAGACAGAAATAAATTAATCATTTTATAAATAGGTCAACATCCATCTTCAAGTAAAGCCCATAAACTGCCATGCACCAGAAACTTACATTACAAAAATAAGCAGCAAATTAGAATAAATATGAAAGGGCAAGATTAATGTTGTACTACAGTGGGGGGTTTAAAGCGTGTGGCAATCTCAGTGATCAGATGGCAATGATCTGCTCAGCCTTTGCCCTTGTACATCACCGACTGCTACTTCTCAAAAGCCTTCCCACTGTGTTACTCACTGAGACACACTATACGTCACATGGGGTCCTATAGCATGTTTACATCCCCTCTGTAACCATTTAAATTGCTATTTTCCTGCTCATGCTATTCCACTTAAAAACGTTTCCTCTTCTTTGCCAATTTGTCATCACCAGACGCACAGTAAGAGCCACTTCTCCCTGATCCCTTTCTGTGAAGAATAATGAATAATGTCAATTTTCTGCCATCTACACTTCCAAATACTTATTCAGCTACTGATTTAGTTTTCCTGTAGCTTTAGAAACACAATAATACAGTTATACCCAAGCTGTCAAGCACAACCTTGTCCCAAATAACCTGCATTTAACATTTTTGTTTCTAAATCTGTATTTCACTCCCAATGAACTTCACTCTAAACGAATTACAAAACCTTGACAGAGGGCACAAGCTCCAACAATGGCTATAATAATTCAATGTCCTGGCTGAAAAATCAGATTAGCTCAATGGGTGTGTGTGCCTGGAAAAGAGCACCTCAGGTAAGGTTTGTATAATTCAGCTATATCGGAAAACGAGAGGCCAAATCACTGCTTTTGCTGGCAGGAGAGCACAACATTACTTTATCTCTAGACAAAGTGAATGAGGTTTGTGTTCACATCATTATCTTAGCCAGGTCATCAATCTCAGCACAACGGTTTCCACTGCACATCTTTGGATAATCCGTTTTATTTTAACAAAACAAGATACAGGAGTAAAAGAGTATTGAATTAACATCTTCACATTTAAGTCTTCATTTGGTAAACAAGCTCAATCACAGAACTCCAGATGAGCTTCTGTAACATGTCGTTTACACATTTTTTGACCATGTGTTGTTTCTTAATATGCTTTCCATTTTGCTAACCCTTGCATTCTTTTCTAACCGCTCATATATTCCCCCCCACACACACTGTAAAAACACCCTGTAGTAAAATGGTTTTAGACTTGGGACCAGTGCCTAATGATATATGAACCCCATCTTTAACACTTGAGGTAGCTAACCCCTCCCTGATTCAAAGAAATTCCGGTAAGGATTGTGGGGCCTAAAACTGATTTAGACAAGTCAATGACTACCACTTGCTGTTCTTCAATTCGGTAATATGGCTTTGGCAAATAACATGGGGAAAGAAACCACCAAGAAGTATTTTTTTTAATGCCTTTCATGTGCAACCTCTCTAAAATGTAAACTGATGTAAATTGAGTCCATGTGCCCAAGAATATTACCACCACGGAGGACACATCCAATTTTATGCAGTTATGTTACACCCAAGGTAAACTAAAGGTTTTCATTATAAGGGTTATTTAAATTAAACGTTTTTTTTTTCTTTTCGTTTTTTTAAATAAGAAGCTGTAATGTTTTTGTTTGTTAATTGTTTTACTTTATGAAATGCTTATATTTTTGGGGTGCTGTTCTATATGATATCAGTTGGAGATCAAAATCAATGACCGAAGCTAACCAAGTTTGAGACGAGAGGGAGAAAAAATGAACTGAATTGTTAAACCAATACAATCACAAAGAAAGGTGAAGGAAACTAGATGCTAGTCATAATGTGTGTTCTCCATTCCACAGAAAATCACAACATTAGCCTACATAGGAAAGGATACATTCAGCTAATCTTGATAGTCTTTTGTTTTTTTTCCCCAGTAGAGAATTAATCATAGGCTTTCATTCTGTGAAACCCAGAGAGCTATACCGCCTGGCTCTTTTTTCCTCAGCTCTGACAACTTTGTGCAGTAGCAAGACTGAACTAGAGTGCCTATAGAAAGTCTACACCGCCTTGAACTATTTTCACATTCCGTTGTGTCAGTGCTTCAAAGTTTCTTGCATGTAAATTAATTTTGTATTAAAAATACAAAACTGAAAGATCATAATTCGATAAGTCTCCACCCTACCGAGTTCATACCTGGTGGAAGCATCTTTGACAGCAATTGCAGCTGTGAGTCTGTTGTAATAGGTTTCTACGTCTACTTTGCACACCAAGATTTAAGAATAAACCTGTCGAAGCTCAAGTTCCTTGGGGAGCATTGAAAAAAAATATTACAATAAAAATAACACATTTTAAAACATCCTTGAGACTCTCTTAAGAGTACGCTCTGACAGCGTAAGTTGTTACCAGAGCAACACTTTTTTTTTCCCCCTTCTATTCAAACAATTTCACGTAACAACAAATTGCAGCCTTTTAACATGTTCACATACATAGGTCCATTAAACTATTTCATCTTTGAGAAAAGAACAGCTGCACATTATACATTAAAACACAAACTAGTACTGGAACAAACATTTATAGTAGTGCTTGTCATCTTCAAAACCAAAGTGTTGGAGGAAAACAGGAACACAATTTGCTACCATCAGCAAATGTCACTTTCTTCTGCCAGCAGAAAGCAGTTGTGATTCTACCAAAGAACAGGTCCCAACTTCTTGAATTTCATCAAACTCCCTCACAGCTCTGCAGCTGATCTTTATCTGTAGTGTCGGGCTACTTTACGAGGCCCTCGAAAAGATTCACTGTGCCAACCGTGAAGGTCTCCAATCATTTTGTTTTTGTTTTGCACCAAACTAAACCCAACATTAGACTGCACAAACACATGATAAACAGATTTAAATAACATGAATCTTGACACTTATTATTATCATTCACCTCTCCCTGGCTCCCAATACTATTCCTCCTCTTGCATACAAGACCGCAAATTAACACCAGTAGGCAAAACTGTTTTAGCTGCAAATTATCCGCAGTCAGCCATCCTAGACGTCTCAAATTAGTTTACAGCCCTCTCGATCAAGCAGGCTTAACACCAGCACCTACCCGTGCACAATTATGGCAGTTGCCTCTCTGAGCCCACGGCAGACAACTACTTTCATTTTCTTGGCACTTTGTATTCTCCAGTCTTCTATAGTATGTCAGTAAGTGTAAACACTAACCAAGATTTCCATTAATCTGAACAACTTACAACAGCTTCCAAATGCAGCCACCTGCTCTTCCTCCAAGTGAAATGGTAAATCCAAGTCCTGTGTCTGGCAGCAATTGTGTTGGTTGTGTAACTATTTATCAGTCAGACGTTGTATCAGGATGAAGTCAGTCGTAATCCTGTTGTTCTTTCAGTGACAACAGCTGCTAATCATCCTTACCTGAAAGGTCCATCTCAAGATACAATCTCTCCTTCAGTAGATTGCAAAGAGCATCTGTTCACATGTATACACAGACTACATGGATTTAAGAGGAATTCATTTTTTCCCTGATTCTGGAAGTAATATTTGTGTATCTGTGTGTGCTACTTATTGGCAAACATCTTTACCCCCCTATATATTTTTTGTTTATAGAAATGGCAGCGTTAGATGGTGAAATAAATAGCGTTGCCTCTGGAAGCAATTTCACAATTCATTTGAAAGCAATAAGCGGAGTGTGAGCCCTCAAAGCTCTGCAGAGACAGCAAACTTGCCTGTCAAAAAAGAGTCATAGTAGACGGGTGTCATAATCTTAAACAGGAACACAAGATGACCTTCCTAAGCAGCTGTACTAAAAATACCACATTTCCACCTACTAATCAGATCTTTCACTTTGTTAAACCATTGAATGGCCTATTTTCTTTTTGCTAAATCAAACACAACCAAAGGTGTATATTTTAACCATGATGGCATGCACAGCCGTTGAAAACCCCAGTTCACTACTTCTACACATCCCTCCCCCTTCCTGAAACCACACAGGTAAAGCAGACACCTTACATGGCCAGCAGAGAACACCTCCTTCAGGAACAGATCCCCATGCGTTACTCTTACAGCAGAGATTACAGACAGCACGTACAAGGAGTCAATGCCAATCGGTCTATCTATTACTAAACCGAGACTTACTCATTTCTAAAATACAAAGAGACAAATCGCCAGCTTCCTACCTACACCTGGGTCCTGCAGGGACTTGCCACAGCCCGCTCGGCGCTGCCTCTTGGGCGCAGGAATGCGGAGTGGTGCCGTTTACACGGGAGCGGGGCGCCAGCTGTTGTCACTCCGGATTTGCAACATCTGTCTACCCTACACTGAGCTACTGGGGATAGGCCTGTCACAGCTGGAATTAATTAGCCTAAAATAAGCAACTTCTGCATTTCATTTTAGACTACTACTGTAACATGTATTACTCAGCCTGGCTTTAAATCCTAATAGTAATAGATCATCATTTCATAAAGTCTCTCTTATTGCCAGTGTGTTGCAATGATATACATATAGTTTGATATATGCTAAACTGATTATCCTGAAGTGTTAAAACCCCAACACACAAGAGATCTCATCAGATAGAGGATGGTGGCACTATGAATAACAAAGGCAGTTCATCCTAAATGCAGGCTCTTTTTAAACAAAAATAGAAAATAAAAACACTGTGGATAAGTATTGTATTGTACAATATAAAAACCTCCAAGTTCCTTTTCACGGTGTCTTGCTGGATGCCGATGTAAGTGTCGGCTCGCTGTTTGCAGGAGCCGGAGCCTTTAGTCGTGAAACATCTGGATTTCACAGCGGCCACCCCGCTAATTGAAATACCCCCCACTATTCAAAACAGACGCCTGATCACAGAAACCTGGTCGAGCCCCCCGCCTCGATGCCAACACAAAGCGCGGCTCACCGGCCAGCACCCACCCATTCATCAGCCCCTCTCCGAGCCCTGGATCCGGGACCGTCCCCCCGCAGTGCCCCGCGTCTGTCCCAGAGGGGCTCGCTTGGGCCCACCACTTTAAACCCCAGTACAGCGCTGGCCAACCGCGCTGGCTGGTGCGCCGCGCACACACACACACGCATATACACACACATATACACACACACGCATATACACACACATATACACACACACACACACACGCATATACACACACACACACACACGCATATACACACACATATACACACACACACACACACGCATATACACACACATATACACACACACACACACACGCATATACACACACATATACACACACACACACACACGCATATACACACACATATACACACACACACACACACGCATATACACACACATATACACACACACACACACGCATATACACACACATATACACACACACACACACACGCATATACACACACATATACACACACGCATATACACGCATACACGCATATATATACACACACACACGCATATACACACACATATACACGCATACACACACACACACACGCATATACACACACACACACACGCATATACACACACATATACACACACATATACACACACACACACACACACACACGCATATACACACATACACACACGCATATACACACACACACATATACACGCACACACATATATACACACACACACATAAGTTGCACTTGCGCGTCTGCAAGTTGCCTGGATTGAAGCGGCGCGACGCGGTGGTTTCGCCGCGGATTAAACCGCATCCGCAGCTGAAGAGCCGCTCCGGGTCCGAGCGCCACGCACTGAAAACTTTCCCCGCAGCCGCAGCACCGTGACCCGCTCGACCCGCTCCGAAAAGCGGCGCAGAGACCGGCGTTGAAACGGCGCAGCTCTTTATGTCAGGTAATTGTTTTTCTGACCGCAAAAGGCATCGCTCCTCCCGCACGAAGGGCACATTCACACGGGCACAGTAAGAAAACACCGCCGGTCAAGTCTGAACCACAGAAGCAGGAAACAGCGGCTTCACCCCGGCACAGACAGCCCGGCTCGGCGGCTGGGAGCAGGTTCATTCCCGCAGAAACCCCGAGCTCTCCCATGCGCTCCGGAGCTCACAAACACGGCCGGCCGCTCCGTAATAAACCCGTACTATCACTCCACCAACCTGCTGTACGGCTCTCCGGTGTCCCCAGCTGCAGATACGCCGGCCTGCGGGCTGAGGCGAACTTTTTTCCGCCTGTTCTTCCCGGTCTCGTCGCTGCCGCACCGAGCCGAGCCAGTGCGCGTCCCCGGCCGAGCAAACAACCCGCGCCTCGCTCCCGCTGCCCCCCCGCGGACGCGCGGCTCGCCCCCGCCCCCGCGCGCCCCCGCCGCCGCGCCATCCCCTGTGTGCCCGCACGGCCGAGGACTTGGCACCATCTTGTGGCTTCGCTAGTGAGCTGTATCTGTGAGGAGAAGCAGGTCTGCTGGGGGTGGTTGGTATATAGGTTTGGCAGGGAGTGTGGGTCTAAGTGGGTCAGAAAGAATCCCTGTTGAGATCTGTCAGAAAAGAACTAGATGAAGTAACGCATGAGAAAGACCTAGGAGTCTATGTGGACTCCTCACTTTCTCCATCCAAACAGTGTGGGGGAGCAATAAAAAAGGCAAACATTATTGTCAAAAGTGTAGAATTGAGCACAAGGGCAGTAATGTTCAGACTGTACAATGCACTAGTTAGAGCTCATCTGGATACTGTGGACAGTTCTGGGCTCCACACTTCAAGAAGGATATCGCTGCTCTAGAGGCAGTTCAGAGGAGAGCAACCAGACTTATTCCAGGTCTGAACGGAAAGTCCTACTGAGAGACTGAGGAACTGAACCTTTTCACCCTGCAACAGAGGAGACTACGTGGGGACTTGATCCAAGTCTTCAAAATCATGAAGGGCATTGACCACATCAAACCAGAGGAGCTTTTCCAGATCAGCAGGGACACACGCACCCGGGGACACAAATGGAAATTGGGCTTCAAGGCATTCAAGACAGAAAACAGGAGACACTTCTTCACACAGAGAGGCATCACAATCTGAACAAACTCCCCAGCGATGTGGCTGAAGCTGAACATTTGGGAACATTTAAAATCGGACAGGATAGGATCCTTGGATCACTCAGTTATTAATGGACACCAAACGAGCACGAAGGGTCGAATGGCCTCCTCTCGTTTGTGAACTCTCTTATGTTCTTATTCGATTGACTCTTGCTTGTTTTTAATATGGGTGGGCTGGAGTAAGACGGAAGGGTGTCAGTAGATATACTCAAGCTCTTGTTTGCAGCCAAATTAAATGCTTAAGATTTCCCGGCCCTGGCACTCAGTAATAGATATCCGAATCCATGTCAGTGCCTTTAGGTTACTTATGGAGTGACCGTGTTGATCATGAATAAAATATAGTTACCAAAGTGGCCATCTGTCTCCTAACTGGCTGTAGAACATCTCCCTTCATGAGGACGGGTCATTAAATATGTATGCACCCTAGGAGATAAAACCAGTCCCATGTGGAAACGTACTGTGGAGTTTAGATTGAGCCACCATTTTGTCTTCTGCTATCATCATCATGTTTAATTGCTTTAAAATAAACAAATGAAGATGAACGTGAGCTTTATTGACTAGCAGATAACGGTGATGCTTAAGTGGTAGTGAAGATATTAATGAAAAGGTGGAACACCCAGTACTGGCTCCTGTGAAAGTAGCACACGGGTTTCCATATCTGTATTAATTCCAACTGGATTTTTTGTAGACATGGCAAGAAACATCACTTCTGGCTGCACCGCATTTTCCCCAGACTAATATAGGAACAGTTGAGACTGTTGGTTTTAAACAGCGACACAGACAGCTACACTTGTATTGAGGGAAAATGTAATAAATCCTAAACGAATTCAAGGGCCCACCGTCAAAAACCCTTGCATGGCTTGCCAGGCATCTTCAGATCAGACAGATGGCCGGTGCTGCCAAAGATTGGATAACATGGCTATAATACCACCATAATTATTTGGTCTGTGGCGCACTTTCAATATTGTCTGATGGATTATGCAGATTGCAAACAGTCCCAATTGTCTGCATGATACAGAAAACAGACATCTCAAGCAAAACTCGTGGCGGTAATAAATAATTGTGTGCTCTGAAAACGTGCCGTACAGTGCGTAATGCTGAAAAGCCTGTGGGTGGGAGTGAAGGCTGAACGCCACCCAGGTATGGGCTGATATAGTCATATAATCTCTGAAAATAGGAAAAAAGCATTTTCCACTACCTTTTAAAGTTAGATGTACATAAGAGAGTTGTAACTATTTATGTAAATTAGTATACATGAGAATTTGTATGATTGATTCCTACAATATATCTTTAAGGGAAACTTTTATTTGAGTTCCAGCCGTTAGATTTTTCTCATATTAAGCATTTGAAAGGGGTGACTACACCAAGGGAGCATGAAGTATTAGGAATCAGTAAATTGATCTTCCATATGAATTGCAGGCCTTTCTGTTTATTTGTGTCAGTATAATTGTCTTTGTTAAGCTCCGTGAGGTAGAAATGTATTATTTAATTGGTGAATATATGAATGTGAGGTAAGGACTAAGTGAACTGAATTTATTACACTGTAGAATTTAAGACTGGGTAGCATTTAGTCGCTGTGGTAGTTTAAGCATTCATTTTTCTGTCGACTAAAATTAAATTCAGATGAAGAAGAGGGTATAGGCAATGGAGTTTCAGTGTCATTTTAAGGACATCTTTTTTCTTTCTCAGAATGGGTTTATGTGCTGGGATATTTCTATATTTGTTTTTGTGACATTATTGAAGGATTGACCAATGTAGGGTTTGTCCAATGAATGGTTGAAGCCATTACACAGACTGTGAAGGGTAGTACATTTGTATGACCCCTTCTTTGTGATGCTGTGGTACTACGAAAACAATCACACCCAGACATTCCCTGTACAAATTGAGGAAAAGCCTGTTATTTACCACATGACTCTGACCTGCGTTTACTCAAGTTTCCAGTCAAAGGTTGCAGCTGACGTGTTTTATGGGTGAAAGAAAACAAAACTATCTGCCTTAATTCATACCATAGTCATACATTATCCCAGTGCTTTGACAATCCATTAAGTCATACGGTTCAAAGGACAACTGAGAGCTTGAGACAGGAACTGGGACTGGGTTCAATTAGCACCACCTTCTGGGTAGAGGTTTAATTCTGAAATGAGATTGTGCAATCGTGATTTATATACGCTTAAAACTTGTATTGATTAGTATTAATTATTACGGATTCATTCCAAGCACAAAACATCAAAGCGCTCAAGAGATGAAGAGGAGACACTAACACAGTCCCTTAGCCAGCTCCTCATTGGTTTCATTGTAGTTGGGTGGTTTGGTTTTTGTAACCCTGGTAATTCCACAGCCTTTCGTCTTTCATCTGTAGTCCTGTGCGTGTCGGAGGAGCCGCAGCGATCCGGCGCCCGTGTCTGTGCAGGCTGCGGACCGCGCGCCCTGCCCGGCTCAGCTGTGTACTCACCGGGGAGCGGCGGCCGCGCTTTGATGTTCCCCCCACTGGCTCTTGGCAGTCATTAGATCTCTGAAGGCTATTAAAGTTCCACCTTGTAAAACTAATAGTGGAAGAATTAGCGTCATTGTCAGAGCCTTTTCAAGCTGTAGTAACTATCTAGTTGCCATATAACATCCATCTGCCCCCCAGCCATTCAATCAAAGCTTTATGAGAATTCTCTGCCAGGACAACATCTGCTGGTTGGTTTTCTAATTAAGGTTGTTTTAACCCTGAAGAACCCAGTGTAACGTGTCTATTTCTCACACTTTCAACAGGCTTTAAAAATATAGATTCCCTCTATTTGGGACTTGTATGTCATGCTGGCCTTAAAGTGGTTAGTGCGGAGAGGTCTGCCCCCCAGCGTGATGCCTTATTCCCCTGGGTATGAAGTAGAGGTGTAGATTGCACATGGTTAATGGATACTGATATTTTAGGTTGTAATTATGTGAGGATTTTAATAGGTTTGTATTTGCTTTCAAAAATATTTTTGTTAGTCTATCCTACAGGCATCTAGGAGTCCCGATCTTTACCTCCCAATGCCAGAAAAAAAATGTGACCCAAAAAAAATAAATAGTGGGATAGAAGATTTATTTAATTTTGTTTGCTGTATTTTTCAAGTCAGCCAAACACGTCAAATGTCTCATTAGGTAAAGGTAGTCAATTCACTAATCTTAAGCCTCTGCAAACCAAAAGTACAATCTGGATAGATTTCCCAGTGGTAGATAGTATTATATGCTTTGTGTTTGAAAGACTTGTTTTTCTCGTTCACTTTTCTTGTAGTGTAGCAGCTACCAAGGAGGGATAAATGTATACAACAAAGCAAATCACATACTGCCTCTGCAGCTTAACATGAAATGATCTGTATTGCTTAACTCTTTTCTTTGATGGTTTTATACCATGTGCAACAGTGCCCTCCTCCGATGAAAGAGTAGATTGCAGGCAAACCCATCCTCATTTAACACAGGGAACCATTGGATTGTTTCAGTTTCTCTGGAATGCTCTTAACCATTCTAGTAATTTAAATTAATTACAAAGTTTGTTATTAGTTAAGTTTACAAAGCATTATTCAGTTCGAGGGTCACAGCAGTGGATTGCCAGCATTATTCCCAGCAGCGGTTTTAGCAGAATGTTCAACCGAGGGGGATGAGAACGACGAGAGAAAAATTGCCTTGATATTCTGAAATTTCAGCCTCTCAACCAAAGGGAGACTGTACTGTAGTTTAGAAAGTGACATTCAAACATAAATGACCTATAATCGAACTATGAATGATTGATTAGTTGAATTAGATTTACAGCACACAGATTGTGCAAGTTTCAGTCAGCGTTGCCACATCACCAACCTGACCAGAAAAGTAACCGCCAACCACCAGATACTCAACCGATACTTGGCCTTTGAGGAATTATGCTCTTCAGACAAGCAGATCACATGCCTGCTGTATAATATTTTAAGCTTGAAATAAATATTTACAATGTGGGTTCCGTTGAGTAAACTATGAGTGCAAATTCTAAGCTGGTGGAAGAACATTTGCCAACGTGATGTATGGGGGTGTGGTGTGTCCCAGTAATAGCACACTAGCACAATATTACTACTGAGATCTCCTGTTGCTTTACGTATATTTTCTAAACATACATAGACGTGTGCAAGCGTCTGGAGCCGTCGTAGCTTTTAAAAAATATACTTACATACATTTAAAAAACAGTCAATGGAAATTTACATTTTCGGTAGTACTTTAAACAAAAGTGTAGGAATAAAACCATTGCATTTTAGGATTGCTTACACTTTAAATCAGCGTCTTACTCAGATGAGCCAATCAAATTCTTAAATTTTAGACGATGGCAGAACCTAGACTTTCTAAATTTGACTGGGAATTTCAAAACCATTCCAACAGAAGTGCCTTCATGGCAAGAATATATTTACCCAGATTACAAAAGTTATGGACAAATATTTGCACACCTTTAAGACAAGATAGTGGCATTAACTAATTATAATACATAAAATGCTTATTAAACTAAATATCACTCTACACAATGTAGTGTTTTTTTTAAGTGCTAACATTTGCAAACCCCATGTTTTGGGAAGCATGTGCATATTTCTGTCCATCGCTGTATGAGGAACATGACAAGCACACACGTGACGGTCTGGTTTGTAAAGAAGCACAGCAGAATGCAAGGTTAGTCTCAAGAGAAGTTAATTTCAGATTGTATCATACAAAGGTTGTAATAATGAAAACATTTGCAGCCTGGTACATTACACTCTTAGATATGAACTTGCTTTACATTGGAAACAGTTTTATTTTTCACACACAGTCTTGCCTAGGACAGCCGAACCCGTTCACAAAGTTTTAACTTCACTGAATTTGAAGACAGGTTTTTTTTTTTTTTTTTTTTTTTTAATTTTATTTAATCACACATACATTTACAGCATGCAGTCAATCAGAAGTAGATGGTGGTGTCACCAAACCCCCCTCCGAGCCTTCAACTGTGCCCTTGCTCTCTAGGAATGATCCAGTACCATTGTCCATTGGTGGAGTCCTCACTGTCTATCAAAAATTTAGTTACTATTACACAGTAATAAATTTCAGCAGCTTTATTTTTAAATTAATGCAAATAATTTAGTCGATCACCATGAATAAATATTAGTCATCTTTTTTTAATGATTTGTGTTCAATTTCTAGGATAAAATCTGGGCAGACAAGCCTTCTTTAAAGATACACTGCGATGCATTTACCGTGTGAGCAGTACACAGAAGAGTACTTGGATACACACAGCATTGTCCTGTCCAAGTATTTTGCCACAGCCAAGAGCAATGTCTCCAAACAAGTCCAAAATGCAAATTGAAGGCATGACATGTAAACACGATTTTACACGTAATCATTTAATCCACATCAGAGTTCTCAACTCTCCATAAAAAGTATTTAATATAAACATTGGCCTTTATTCTAAGCAATCCTAGGAATCTAGCACTTAAAAAATAATAAATTGTGTGCCTATTTTAGGCAGATCCTAAGTGCAGGTTTGTCTGGAGGAGAGTTTTAAAGTGCTAAAGACTGAATGTAATCTCCACGCTGTATTACCAAGAACATGGGAGGTCATTTCAATCCACACAATGGTACTTTTGCAAATCAAAGGCTGGAGACGCATTTGATTAACTTCACTAAAGCAAAACTCATTCCTCGTCGATTCTTTACGCAAACCTTCAGGAAGCCTAATCAATATTGCACTTAAGAAATGTAAGTTGGGAGTTTTCAGTCGCACTAGGCTAAAACGAAGGAGTCGTGGCTTTACAAACTCATTGAAATTCAAATGTGGAGATGCCAGTACTGGATAGTTTTATTTCACTTCTGGAAAAAGACAAAACAAAATCTGTAAAACATGATATAAAAATGAAGCAATTGCTTTCAACTAAATTCAGCTTTAACCTTTAATAAATAACTCGTTCTTATGGTATAGAGTGACAGCGTGAAAAACAAGAGACAAACAACCATTTGTTAAAACTACCACATGCCCTCCAGGCTTCTGCTCATCTGACTAACTGATCAGCAGCAGAAGCAAGAAACCCTCTCCTGGAAACTGAGACGAAAGGCTGAAAATATTCAATTCAAAATATTCATCCTTCATAGGAGTGTTCACAACAGTAAATTAAAAGCCTCCTAATTAGCCAGTTGCACTCTTCAGCAAATGCCAAAGAAACAGCTAGGCACAGAAAATAAGAGTACATATATAAAAGGAAATGCAAAACATGGTCGCGATTGGTCTTAAAGCCAAAGGAAAAATATTAATCTTTTGATAAAACCCCAAAAGGTATACCAAACCCAAATTAACAAACTATTACACGAGAAAATGTCATTCTGCATGCTACCTTCCCAACATCGGCTTATGATGCCCCATTTGTAAAAGGTTGTGCATCGTTTGTACTGTGCACTCGTCAGACACTTTAGATAGAGGGAGAGACAAAAAACAAAACGCGCCTGTAACTCATGATCACTATCATAAAAAAAATAATTAAACTGAAAAGAAAGATCCCTATGGTCCTAAAGAACATCAATTCATAACATCACCGAGTAGGACAACTTAAAAGCACACAATGCTGCCAATAGACAATATCATGGACAGGACAAGCAAGTGTTCTGGTTCTGCCAACCAAAGGCATTTGTTTTTCTTCCTTTAAATATATATAGCATTCAGTAACAATGCATTTAACCATTTCTGTTATCATACAGTACATTAATTTATTGAAAACCTGGCAAAATGGTATGATTGTTAATTCCTAAGCAGCTGTTCAACTGGAATCTTTCCTTATGGTTTCATTTCTCTTTTCTCTCAAGTGTTCAAGGCCTTGGCTTCCACAGGCTTCGGTCATGAGTGCACTGTTCAGAACATCCTTATAGTACAGCATCTTTCATTTTCGGCCCCAAATCCAAATACTCACTTTAAGAAAACATGTACAGTGCTATGTCAAACTGTACAATGGGACAGTAGTGTATTTTTTTTTTTAAATCTTTTTAAATCTATTCAATTCAAAACTTTGAACAAGCTTATCAATTCTACTCAGAGAAAGTTTTACAATCCCTAAAACAATAAAATGTACACAAATTAGTCTAGGACGTTTCTGCTAGGATTTTTTTTTTCCCATTTTCATTTTTGAAAACCTGTTACATACATTCAACTTGGCACAGTGCAGACTAATCTTAAGACATGAATGACGACAAACTGTGCAATAAAACTGAGCTACACATTGAAGTCACATGTAGTTAATTTGCAAGACGCCTAGATTGCAATCAGTTTCTTTTGTTTGTGTGTGTGCGTGTGTGTGTGTGTGTGTTTTGTAAGGAAATCAATTTATTATAGGAAAAAAAAAAGATCAGGGTAGAACTGTACAAGCCAGGTATATTTTATATATATATTGAAAAAATCCCGTGAATCCTCACGGGAAGAGTTCACTGCAATGGAATGACAGGTTGTCTGGATGATATTGATCTTCGTCACAGATTATGTCGAGTCTTCAGCAACTGGAAGAAAAAGAAAAAAGGTTTTAGAAGTTTAATAATGATCACACAAAGCTTGATCAACTCCCACTGGGCATCATGGGCATTGTCCGAAACGCAATCCACTAAAAAGGCCTTCATAGAAATGAACAAATTCTCTGCCACTGATGCCAAGCCACTGCCAGCTCAATCCATCTCAACACAGAGTCTACCAGCTGAACACTACCAACACTAGTAAACTAGTAACTAAACATGGACCTAACGGCATGAAATGTACTCCGTAAGCAATAGATACAGACTGAAAAAGAGCAAAGGAAAACCGTATATACACCTCTACCCCGATATAACGTGAATTTGGATATAACACAGTAAAGCAAAAATGGTTTCTAAAATCTAAAACAAAGCCGAGCTCATTTACTGCATTTTTAAACTTTCAATCTGATCTTCATCACATAAAACTGTCTGCATTGACAGTTACAATCTTACACCCTTTTGTTAGCTTAATTTTACCCTTTCCAATAAGTTAAAAACTCCCATCTCCACAATGGTTTTCAAACTATTTAATATTAAATAATATTTAAAGATTACCAAGTTCATATTACTTATTTTATGTAAAAAATGTTAAAATACGAAAATCATTTTACAAACAAATGTAAGGATGTGTAATTAAAAGAGTTTTCTGTTATTTTATAATGTTTTAATTTTCCTAAGCCTAGCACACAGGCCAAACGACTGATGTCGGAGCCCACATGGCTGCAGTGTTGTTAATACAGTACCTTAAAGTTATAAAATAATTGTAATTAAAGAAAGGTGCAATTTAACCGTTGTAGAGCAAATGCATTTACTGCTCAAAGCAAAAATAAGTTTCACCTTAACTGCGTTATAGCGGGATAGAGCTGTATTAAAATCAATCAACAAGATCAAAAACCAAAAAAATTCTATGATGTGCACTATTTAAATGTTATGAATGTTAATACTCCACACCATTTACCATGCATATGAGCAAGACTAATTCAGTTACAATCACTTATCATTCCTGTAATAACCATTTAAGCATATTTACAATTACAAAAAACAAAGCGCAACTTGGACTAGATATAAAGCCGAGGCTACACTACAATAAAAGCTTTAGATGAAGACTGGGAGGTCAGAGCAATGGGGAGAACCAGAAATATTCACCCAGTCAATCTCTCAGAGAACCCCATAATGTGTTAAGAGGAGAATTTAAACAGGAGGAGAGAAAAACAAAGAGAAAGGTAGTGAATGGGAGAGATGAGTTTAGATCAGTGGGACTGAACAGCCAAGATCTGTCCATAGAGATTACATCTTAAGGTGGGCAAAATGAAAACAAGACCACCATTTAAATGCTTCACTCAGTTTATTACAGAGGAATGCATTTGTGTTACCGATAAAAGTGGAATAGACAAGACTTCCCAACGGGAAAATGCAGAAAATGACTAGTGGTCCGATTGAGAAAACGTTGCCAAAATGAATATAGTCAACCAAGCGAGAGAATAACGGGACTGCAGGAGTGTTTCTGCTTTTCCAATCTTTCTTTCAGAGAAATTCCCCTCGGACCAGACAGACAGGTGCAGCGTGAAATCCGTCTGTACCGGCCCGAGCCGTTCCACAACTGCCTTCACGTGGCTACTCCACACGGCCCTTGAGTATCTTAAAAATAAAAATACTTTCAGTGCCATCATACGGTTCTGTGACTAACAGCAAAGGCAATTAGAAAAATTGCTTGCTAATTGTGGACGAAATTAACTGGTATTGTGCGTTTGAATAGTAGCGCAAATTCATTCATTCATGCAATCAGCAGGTCTATTGCTTTTATTGTGCAAGGCCTCCATAATTAGGCATGTGTTTAAGCTTAAGCAGCAGCAAGCTCAGCTAGGAAGCATTATTTAAAATGTTTACCGTCATATAATGAGCTCAATGGTCAAGAGATAAAGAGCATTTAACAAAAATGTGCTTGCAGGCTACAAAGTCAGCTGCACTACGGATCATTCGTAGGTCACAATACCAGCTTGTTTAGCACAGCTGCATACATGACCAGGGCCTACTACCACTGGAGCTTACTTTACCTGTGCTGAAACCGGAGCACCGGAGACCAATGTCTCCATCAGCCGCAGCGCTAGGTATCCCTCCACTGACACTACAGGGAATTCAGGGTTTTAGTTCAGCACCGGTAAGTTAAAGCTTACTAACTGCTACCAAAGTTTAATCATCTCTATGTAGGGAAGACGACAAACCACAAGATGAAATGGAATAGGAGGCTAGAGTGGAGAGAGGAACAACAGTGCAGCACTGAATTAGGATTATCTTTGAATGTTAAAAAAAACTAATTAAGGGGAATTCCTGAAAAGCGTCTCATCCAAGACCTAATACAGTGAATAAAAAAGGTAAACTACTAAAAATATAATCCAGCTCAAATGAGGCTTCCACATAACACATGAAATTGTACAAATTTAAACAAAAACATGACAGAGTACTTTAAAAGGGCCAATAGGATCTATACTGACTTCTTATCCTGTTTCATTCCTCCACCTCCACGGATCGCCACGGTCTGGCTGTTCTGGTAGAAGCTCCCTCCGCTGCGGTTGACATTTGGGTGAGTCGGGGAAGCCACCGGAGGCTGGCCCGGGCGAATAGGTTTGGCTGCAAAAAGTTTCAGTTTGTTTATTATAAGGACCAGCAAAGAGCATTCCAGGGAACATCAATCAAATATTTTGCTTTGGATCATTAGAAAGAAAAACTGAAAATAGTCCAGTGTTGTCAACTGTAAGTGTGGACAAGGACATATTGCTGAAAGGTTAATACCTGAGGGAAATCTCAGTTTTGAGAAATGCCAGCTAGGATTAAAACCATGAGAAATACTAAGAACCCACATTAATGCCTCACAGTTGCTGGTTTATGGAATAAACTGCTGGGTACAGAATCTGGGATCTTTCGAGAAACAGCTTGCTGCGATTCTTGGCGATCAGAGGAGCAAAGTGGGCCCAGTGGACTCCTCATTTATACCAATAATACAGCATTCAAACATTTGGACACCAGCCATATTTAATTAAATGGGTTTAACTGGAAACCATATAGATTTTTCGATTAATACACATTTTTGTTGTTATTATTTAAAGGCCACAGTATCAGCAAGAGTAAGATATGAGTCTCCTTTTGACATTCCTATTATTGTTCACTAGATGTATGGTTACTTGTTGAAGATGTGCAAAATAAGGCTTGTCATCGTGTGACAAACTGTCGCTATGTTTCCACTGTGGTATAACCAAGGACAGATGCAAATAGAGGTACGTATCCAGACACAGGTGACTGCGGAAAGGAGTGCCTCACCGATCTGTGCGGAGTGGCCCCTCCTGGCCATGTTCTTGGCCCTCACAGCCTCCTTGATGCGGTCCACCTCTTGCTGGTAGCGCTTGCGGTCGCGAGCCGCGTTCTCTTTGGCTTCCTTCAGTGCCGACTCCAGGGCCTTAACTCTCTCAGCTGTAGCCCGAAGACGTTTTTCCAGTTTAGGAAGCTCACAACGCAGATCTGCATTGTCACGTACCAGCTATAGGGGGAAAAAAAAAAAATTGATCACACACACACACACACACACACACAATGGTGCTTGGAAAGAAATGCACAGCTTGTCTCCATGTCTTCTGACTGATCTGCCAAGAACGTTTACCCTGGCCTGTGCTCTAGAGACAAAGGCTGGTTTCACAGACCCAGATTAGCACTAGTCTTGGATCCAGTGTTATTTTAGGTAGACTAGTGCTAGAGTTTATGGCCATTCCTACAGTGAAACAATAGATGGCAGGTGTTTTAACTATGAAGTTCTAGACTTACAGATTTCCCTTGCAAATATTAGAAAACCATCAGTATGATGCTTTTGGGGGCAGGGCTAAGCTTTTACAGATCTGTCTTTCTTTTCACTCCCGTAAAGGCTAAATTCTTGTAGAAAGGCATTATTTTTCTGGATACTGTTAAAAAGGTCTTGAAGAGTATTCCTTACAGGTATACCGTGTCAGTTAAAGGTTCACGCAAGATGTAAACTGAGAATTCAGTGCTTGTGGTTTTCTTACCTGTTTATGGACCTTGGTGAGCTGTTCCAGGTTGTTCTCAAGAAAGGAGATTTTCTGTTTCTGAGCAGCGCTGCCCCCGGTGTCGTCAGAGTCCATCTCAGCACTCTGCAAAAGCCAAGGCCACTGGGTCAGTCACAGCTGTGTGGAGCGAGTCGCCTCACACAGCAAACACAGCCTCTCAGAAAACACATCGCCTGTTACCATTATCACTGCCATATTAGACCTACAGCATCAGTACCGCAGAGGGAATGATGTAATGTGACTGTAATGATCAAAGCAGGTCACAAAAATCAAAAGATAAAAGCAGTGAGACGAGGAGTAACAGTGCATCTGAGACCGGATGGATTTCGCTGCCATTACCTTCTTAACTCTGGTTGCCAAATCCTGAACAAACAATTTCCTAAGATTGTGCAGAGTCTGGAGCTCCTTTGCCTACAAGGAAAAACAAACAACAGTGTGTATAAAGGGGTTTAAACAGCCATTAAACATAGAAGTATGTAAAAAGACTTCTAATGCCATGGAAATAAGCACTTACCACCGTCTCCTCCAACCCTTTGAGATCCTGCCTGGCCTGCTCTCTTCTGTCCTGCATAACCCTGCAAGAAGAAACATTTCCAGTGTTTTCTCCCAAAACTGCTTAAAAGATCTGATATTTACAACAAATATAAAATGTCTTCTGTGCAGTGATGGTGAACACACTAAATAAACCCTCTGACTTATTTTGTACTCCTAGAGGCTGAAAAGATGACAGCCGTGTTATTGCACTGCTTTGCGACACAGCAGGACATACGTGAGCTCATGCAGCTTGCGGCTCTTCTCCTGGTCTGTGGACTTGAGCTTTTCGTGCTCCACGCGCAGGCGCTCCTGCTCCAGCATGATTTTCTGGTTCAAACTGAGGAACAGAGAACAGTGAGGCAGAGCCAGGACAGACTTCACAATGAATGACAACTACATACCATGGCGGTAGGATGATGTATTTATGAGGTGAAGACATTAAGGGTGCATCTCTGTACTTTCAATATAATAGGGTGGGGCTCAAAGTGGACTTTCCCCATCAACAACTTTATACCCACTTATCCATCTGGGGAAGGCAGCCATGAAATCAAAAATTGTTAAAATCGAACATTAAGAGAGTGGGGAGATAGCAGATGGTCATCTTACTCCTGGAGTTCGGTGATGAGCTTCTCCTTCTTGTCCAACTCGTCCCGCAGGCTGCTGATCTGCTTGTGATGGGCCTCCCGGTGACTCTGGATCTGCTGCTCTACGGCCTCCTGTCCCGGCAGGGAAAGGACGCCCCATTAGCACCACTACGGCACCCCCAGTTCACCAGACCACACACACAAACCCACTGCACTCCTCTCTCTGTTCTGCATGGCCAGAGGATTTCAAAATATCATGAGTGAAATGGTACTAAGGGCCTGCTCTCTCGTGTGTGTAGAGACATAAGTCAAGGGATCAACAATTTCAGGAACTATTAAGATAAAACTGTTCTGGAACTTACTAAAGGTTCTATGAAAATCAGAAATTCTGAACTGTGGCATTTGAAAATAAAACTGCACTAATTCCTAGTCTACAACTCCAGTCCGATTAGTATTTTTGTTATTGAGAAGGTCTTTCACACACTTTAAATACCTGAACTTTAGTGACAACTTGAACTGTTCTCTAGGAGATTTACAGAGCTGGTCATACCTTGACTTCATTGGCCGTCTGGATTTCATTCTCCTTTTCCATGGCATGGACTTTCTCTGTAAACACACACACATTTATTGTTAACCTATTTAGTTTTTTAGCAGTTGGAGGCTCCATTAAGCAACGCATAGTAAAAGTCCTGAAGCAAACATTCCTCAAGGGAGTTGCCTATGCCGTAACATGCAATTATAGGCTTAAAACGTTTATCCCATAAAACTTCATAGAAAGTTCAGATAAATTTGCTGATCCGTTAAGCTTTTTTTTTTTTTTCCCTTTATGCTTACCTACTAAGACACAACTACAATCTACAAGAACTAGCTTGACAAGTGCCCGGCTAAATCTTTCACTGCTGGCAAAGTAATTCCTATAAAACCCAGCTGTGAAACTCTTAAGCTCGTGCTGTAAGGACACGTACCCTGTGCATTGATCTTCACCAGCTCCTCGTTGAGAGAGTCCACCGACTCCTCCAGGTGCCTCTTCTTCTGCTCCACGTTCTGCAGGTACTCCGTCAGAGACTTGATCTTGGCTTCATGCTGTCAGAGAACAGGTTCTACTGTGAGACACATTCATGCCATGGACAATGCAGATAATACCGTTCCCAACGGGTACAAATCTACAATGGAGTGCACATGTTTGAGGGGAAGACTTATTTCTGGAACCGGAATAAAATCTAATATTTTCTTCCAAGAGATCAGACATTATCAGCCGCTTTTCACAGACCCTGATTAGCACTAGTCTTGCACTACTCTACCAAAGAAAAGATTGTGCTCTTCTGGGTCGGTGAGAGCAGCCCTAAAGCAAAGCAACAGAGCCGGGTATACATCGTCACCAGGAGGTCAGAGGCAGGCGATGCTCCTGTACCTGCGAGATGCGGAGCTGACAGGCCGCCAGCTCTTTCTCATTCTCATCCATCTTCTTGTTGCTCTCGGCCTGGGTGCCCTCCAGCTGCTTGCAGCGCTTCACCATGGACTTCACCTCCGATTTCATTTTGCTGATGTACAGGCGGGCCACAGTAAACTCCTCGTCGATCAGGCCACTGCCCTCATGTTGCTGTTGGAGGAGAGAGGTGACAGACACTCAGCAAAGGGTGAACCGAGTCTGAACTCCTGTAGGATGCAAGCTTAACTGAATAATGGTTCTTGTAAAAGCAGTGACTTAAACATTGAGAAGTTTGAGCCACTCAGGGCTCTGGTTAACACGCAGTAGAGCAGACCAGAGGCGTCTTACCTTGATATCATTACTGCCAACTGCAATGCCTATTTCGGTCAGATCTTTGAGCAGAGAGGACATCATTTCGGTGACTCTCTTCTTTTGGTGGTTTGTCATTTCCTTAAGTTTCTGAAGCTCAGAGTCAATTGATGCCAGAATGGTCTAGATAAAGAAGGGTCAACAAAGAGCAGTGAGGAGACATTTCTTCTACTTAGTGTGGGAATTCTTCAACAGCGTTACATTATAGGGATGAACTGAATGAATGAGAACTTTAACACTAGAGCATCAGAAACAGACAAGGCCGGCTAGCACAGGTGCTGCCGCTCCCTACCGATTTCTGGTTCAGCTCCTCGCTAAGCATCTCGAACTCCTTGGTCTTGTCCTCCACCTCCTGGGACTTCTGATCGTAGTTGACCGCTAGCTCTTCCAGGGCCTGCAGCACCTCCTTCACCTCCTCCTTAGAGGCCTCGTTCTCGGACTGCAGCCGGTTCAGCTCGGCCTGTAGGTTGTCGTGGTCGCGTCGGGAGGAGGCCAGGAGCTGTGGACAGGACAGCACAACACAGGGGTCAAACCAGGCCCTCGTGTCACTTGCCTCTCTTCAACAGGATGCTCCAAAAGCAGAAACTTGATCTTAATAAATCACTGTCAGACAGTTCATCTTTTTAAAAACGATTATTTCGACCAGAACTCCGTTTGCAGAATACATCAAAGTCATGGTTTTCAACGATCCACAGAATTGTAAACAAACCAGATAGAAAACAAATGGCAGATCAGGAGGCATTATCTGATCAAGCTGAACGGATGCTGTGCTGCACAGGGGAGAGATGAGGCTGGTACACCGTACACAACACAACCAGGCCTCCAGCTCGTCCAGACTGGAATGCACATGTTGCTCATGCTTTTAAACTGCAAATAAGCTGCGTGTAAACAGCATGTGCAGCCCTGTTTTACACACAGCCCAACGGGAATCCTACCTCCTCCTGATCCAGCATCTGTTGCTTCAGTTTCTCTGCCAACTGGCTCTGTTGGTTGATCTCGTCATCCTGTTGAACAAACAGAAGCAGAAAGCAGAAGTGCGGGCGTTACAGCCTGTAGAGTTTCAGTAACAAAACCCAAACCGAAAAACAACAATCAAAAGTTCAGAGGGTTCTTTATTGAGCCAGTTCATTCTTTATCAACAGACAATCAAATTCAAAAGTAAGAACCAAATACAACAGCGATCTCATTCACCACAAATTTATAACCGTGTTGTAAATGAAATGCTAATTAGGAAAAGGGTCACACTTTAGGTACGCAGCTTCAAATCTGCATGTAAATTAGGTTTATAGATTAATGTTTACACACAATGTAAACATCTCTCATATTTTACACTTGAAGGGATCTGATAAAGGCAAAATCCTACAAAATGATCAAACCCCTTCACTGGAAGGGATCAAGGCTGATCTCAAGCCAAACGTACCTTGTCATCCAACTGTTTGTACAGTTTTGCGATCTCGACTTCACACTTGGCTCTCTCGGCATCGGTGAGCTTCACCCCTGGGATCCCGGGCGAGGGAGCCGGCTTCTCATTGTTGACCACATTGTCCAGAGCCAGGAACTCTGCATTGGCCTTCTCCTTGTCAAACTGCTCGTCAACGGGCACGCTTTCACCTGGAAACGAAGAGCACAACGTTCAAAGGGAAGAATACATGACACCCACTATAGAAGGGAATTCGTATTTCTACATGTAGTATGTAGTAAATGGACAAATCTGTATCTTATCCTTACAATGATTAGCAAACCTCACAACCGACAGAAGCCGCGGGCATGCGTGGTGCACTGAGGCCAGGGACTTACCGTTACGCCATCTGTTGAGCTCGTTCTCAAGCCACTGAATGGTGTTCCTTAAGGTCTTGTTCTTCTCCTTCTCTCTTTCATACTTCTTCTTCCACTGTTCTGCTGTGAGCTCCACATTGACACACACAGTGTTCTTAATGGTCTTGGCTCTGTCCATGAATACAAACGAAATTAAACTTGGCACAGTCGTACTGCACATACACTAGAGCCCAAGACACTTGACTGTCTATCCCCCCCTTGAGCTTATAATGGCAACTGATCATACCTCTGGCCAAACATCAGCGTTGACTTGGTCTCCGCTTCATTGTAGGAGGATGGGGAGCAGCAGATGACGATGGTGGTCCTGCAGTTTCCGCCGAGGGAATCTTGAAGAATTCGTGTCATTTTACTGTCTCTGTACGGAATATATGTCTGAGAAAACAAAAGCATACGTACAATAATGTAAGTTCGCGCAAGATAAAACTGCAGCCATTTTATTTCTCTGCACATTATCTATCACACATGTAATAAACACTCGCTGTCTTGAGAAGGTTTCAAAGATATACTTACAGTGCCTTCCGCCAGGGCCGAGATGACATTTCCAAGCGATGACAAAGACTTATTGATGTTTTTCGCTTCGTCGAGCACAGCTCCTTCTGCTCCGGTTTTACTGACCTGCACAGACGCACACAGGAATACTTTAGCAGTGTAGTTTCCCCAAACCACAGTCGATCAATAATTGAAGGGCTGTGGCGTATCTAATCAAATGTCACAAACAAAATAAAGCCAAGAGCTTTTAGAACAGTTTAAAACAGAATACAACAGTGATGGCCTATCACCTGCACAGTATAATGACTTCACAAAAAGACGTTCTGTAATTACTTCTTAGTCTCCGGTGAGAGACCAAAATGTAACAATACAATACAAAATACAAAACATCTTCACATTGAAGTCTTCATAAACAGTTTCTGCTGTCATATTGATCTGCCGCTACAGATGCAAAAAGGAAAATCCGATGAGAGGCTCTTTGAAACATAGAAATTTCAATAAGTGCATCACTGACTTTGAGAAAAGCTGCCCAAAGGGTGAGCGTCTGAAGAACATTAACCAGTTACAATAAATTTACCTTTTCACTACCCGCCAAATCTACCAAGTAAAGCTTTCCACTTAGTTTCTGCTCAGTCTGAGTGTTTTCCTGTTTGACGTTAATCAGAAAGATGCTGTGACTTCTGGAGCTGTGTTCATTCATATCTGAAAGATAAATTAAAATAAAAACATTTGCAAAAACGAATCAATGGAGCGTTAACATTTTCATGATCTATTTGGGGAACGTTACTCTTGATAAGCTTTACCTCAATACCTTATGCCGGGGTCACACTACACGAGTTCTACAATCCGACCCGATATTGTGAACAGTGGGCAGCTCACACTTAACGACTATTTTGCACCGAACGCATGTCTTCTGTGTCGTGAAGGAGCGCACAACTACACGATCGCTTAAGTACAGGGGGTCACACACTTCACGACTGAACTGAAATCCTTTGTTGTGGGGATCTGCGTCACAGCCTCCAAACTCCCCACATCTCTCAGAAACACGTGATCCATCCAGAGAAAAGGTAAACAAACACGGACGTGCACATGTACAGGTCACGTCTGTGTAGCGCAGATCTGCGCTGCTCCACAAATGGGATCAGTGGATTTCTGCAGATCTGTGCAAAACTGTGGAAAGAACGCGACCACAAACTGCTGTTGCTGTTTGTGTTCGTCTGTGCGGACAAACACACAAAGCAGAGAGAAAAGAGGATGTGTGTGAAGACATGGCTGGGGAAGCGAGGGCAATATTGTGATACTCTGTGTGAGAGTTAGAGGTGAGCAACAGTAGGGATCGATATTTTGCACAGACCTGGGTCAATTACAGATACTTATTGGTATTTGCATTTGAAAATATTATTTTCCCTGTATTATACAAACAACCATTGGTAGTTGAAGTATTTTAATAAATACATATGAAAATCTTCTCCTGTCAAGTTTATTCTTCCCGTTTCTTTTCTCTTCTTCAATCAGCTCAGCTCTCTTTGGCTGCTGATCACGCCACCCTCCACAATCGGTGCCGATTGAGTCGTAAATATTAAACATGTTTAATAAAATCGTCTCACACTACTCAACCAACGGTAGCGGGGACACGCCTCGACCAGTATGCTTGTCGTGACGATCAGTGCCGATTTGTCGTGAGGGTCAAATCGGGGCTGAAATCCTGTAGTGTGACCCCAGCATTAGACAACCTATGAAAAGAAGTCCCCTACAATTGCTTTACAATTGCGCTTTTAGAGTGCTGTACTTCCGTTAATCACAGGTCAGAGCTGTGTGCCTCGTCTCTTTCCATTTTCCTAATAGCAAGTACATATTTACATGCAACGAAAACTATGGTTTCTGTCATTTAAACAATATACGCAGAGATCATATGATTATTTTTGTTATTCTATCTTTCTAGGTGTAGGAGAAAGGGGCTTTGTAGCAGACAATTGCTTCTGGGCACCAGAGCTCTGGAGGTCAATAAGTAAATATTTCCCACTTTTCATGGCCCACAATAACCCTGATTTAATGAAAACTGAATGAGAGATTAATCAGCTAACATGTTCAGTAGTTTACATACAAATGTGTATCTCAGACTTTTTATTAGAAGGTCTTAAAGGTCAGTAGAAATTATCTGCATAAATCAATAGCCACTTACTTGTTACGGCTACATGCCTATTGGATTTTCCTTCATCGATAGTGTCCATGACCTCATCTGGGCTACAGACGAATCGCTCAGTGCAACCCTAAAGGATTGAGGTAGATTCAGATTGTTACTCAAAATCAATCTGCTTCACAACGGAGAGCACAATATGCCTTTTTCTGGCCAACCTGAATAAAGGTAGAGGTTTACAATAAAGTGGGGAAGTGAATATATTCATACATTTTGTATTATCGGGGAAACCTATACAAGAATACTGGGTAAGACCATTATTTTTAGGAACGCTAAATCTCTGCAAAAGGTGTTTTACAATTAATCTGACATTAATAATATAATGTGTATCCTGTTATAAGGATTTCAATTGCTTCTGTATCCTACGAACTAAAGAGTTGGTTGTTTTGCTTGACAACAGAGTGGAGTCTCACCTTGACATAAGGAACTCTGTTTTTGTCTTCATGTACAGACAGATTAGTCTTTGAAACTGAAAAAGAAAATTGATTGTCAAAATGACAAACGTATTATAAAAGGTCAATTGTCAAGCATTTTAACAAAAATAAACATACATACCTATATATAAACACACAGATTATATAGACAGATATACAGCTATCTATATAAAAAATAAGATTACATTTTCCATAGCAACATTTCTCTTACACTGTACATCAGTTCTAATATTAGACGCATAATGTTTTTACTGTCACTTACATCTAAATCAGCATCTGATCCGTGTGCAATTTGTTCTATGTGCACTCAATGGAAATGTAATATGCATGTTAAGTAACACTAAAGAGTGGTATGAGCAACATTTCCGAGTGCTATGCTTAGTGAAACATAAAAAAAAAATACTAAAGTAATTAAACAAAAATCAGTGATGCAGGTGGTGAAATTAATTGTGTTGTTGCAGAAAGATTACAATCAGGCATTGTATTAATATTTTTGCAACAGCAATAGTCAAATCAAGACTTCTATAACAATGTCCTGTAAGTTTACTTCTGCATTAGTGCCTGCTGCCAGATTCTTCTGAACAGACATTAAGATATAAGCTGCTGTTTTAAAATATGAAATCCATGTAATAGAGAAGCCATTAGTGGTGACAAAAAATTTACATCTCTAGTCATAAACTGCAGGAATTGGGCAGGGCTTTTTCTTCATCTCTTTCAGTTCTGAACAATAGCAGTTTTGCAGACAAGATCAACAGCCCAGACCTAGATCTGTGCTGCAAGCCACATATTTGCTAGACCTTTGAAATGTAACTACATTAATATAATTTCAATCTAAAACATAGACAAACTGCAAGATAATAGAATAAGTAACATGTTAAATACCAAGGGACCTAACAGACATACGGAATGCATTTGTTCTTTATGGTCTTCTCAACATTGTCCAAGGGGGAAATAAAAGCAAGTGAAAATGGTAAAATAGACTGCCCTTATAAACTATATACGATGGGCAGTCTACAATACTAAATAACAGCACCCCTGCACATGTCTACCGCAGCCTTTGGTACAGACTGGGCTTGTGTCCAAAGAGATGAACTCAAGACTAAAGTGTTTCCAGATAAAACCACTAAATCTAGGCACCCACACCAATGAAGCAGGCTCAGAAAGAATGAGATATGAAGCACAAAACATTACAGACCAATGGAAAGTCAATCCAATAAGGACAGCATTGAGAGAAACTGCAGAGCAACAACCATGTAATGCATGCAACTGAGGTCATCCATGTCCTGAAAGATAATCTTCCTCATCCTTCTCCGACAGGAGCAAGTCATTTTCACAAAGCTTGGATCTCTGAATGCTACAAATACGGCCTGAGGTGTCTCCTAATCTTCATAACCACCTCTGGTTCTAGGTTCTTAAGCTGTGATAAACAGCTTGCCTTGTTTACCAAGCTTTGAATTTAAACATTTGTGAATGTATTTATGAAACTTACCATCCAAAAGGTCCCTAATCTTGTCCAAATAAATTTCAAAATATGAAACCTGCAAAAAACAAACACACAATATCAGTAAAAAGTTCCTTATAGAGAACTCAGCAAAGCTCTCAGATACAGTCAGGGATGTTATACCTTGATATGAAACTCCAAGTTTTCATCCATGGAGTAAATGTAATTGAAAATGTCTTGGACTATTCTTGGGATGATCCCCATTTCATCTGGATCGTGGAGAACACCCTGAAAAATCAAGCACTTTGTTACAATTTGAAACAAACCTCAAAACAAGACAAAACTGCAGACAAACAGAGCAACAATTAAACAAAACTATGTTCATTTTCTTAGGTCTGATTGTTTTGAATATTATATCAAACTACAGCATTTTCACTCCAAATAATATGAAATGTGAAGCGTATACATGTCGACAACATCTTGACAATTTGATTTTGATATTAGAAAATTAACTCAAAGGCATTTTTATTTTTGTGAGGTTAAATGAGAAATGAGACCCCATTACAAAGAATGTAAGTTAAATATTTTTCCTACAGGAAGGTGCTCTCCTGCACTTGGTACTTGCCTCCATTGTGTGTGTTTTACCAGAAGACGTCTGTCCATAGGCAAATATTGTTCCGTTATATCCTTCAAGAACATCTAACAAAAAAAAAAAAGCAGATATCAGCGATTAGGAACGAGGCAGATCAGGCCTGCTGAAGACTTCTCTGAGATGAATGAGTTGGAGAAGAAGATTCTGGTGCCCTGTGAATTTCACAATCCCTCAGGCTGGAGAATCACAGACAGCCAGCTACAACCACTGCCCCTGGTTATGGTTATGGGTTATTAAGCACGACAACAAGAGAGGAGCACGGAAAACACAAGAGGGCAGTCAACCAGTAAGAAAATGAATCATTACAATGGCAACGCTTTCTTTCAGTGTAACCTAGGACATCAACAGTTGTAATGAGGTACATTCATAATTATTTCAGAGGTGAAAGAAAAGTACCACTTCCTATACTCCTTACCAGTGGTGTTATTACAAAAATACGCAAAACAAAACTAATAGTAGGATTTGATCTTAGACATATCTAACCATCCCATTTTAGAAGTTGAGTTATTAAGGCCCAGATACATGATTTTGAAGTAACTTAATCGTTTGGCATCGATGAAATGGTTATTGACACCTCACTATTGCACCATGAATCTAATGTCCATGTGAGCCTCAACCAGGATATATATACAGTACAGTGCAACAGTTTTAGGCAGGTAAGAAAAAATGCTGTAAAGTAAGAATGCTTTCAAAAATAGACATTATATTTATCAATGAACTAAATGCAAAGTGAGTGAATAGAAGAAAAATCTAAATCAAATCCATATTAGGTGTGACCAACCTTTGCCTTCAAAACAGCATCAATTCTTCTAGGTAAACTTGCACACAGTTTTTGAAGGAACTCAGCAGGTAGGTTGGCCCAAACATCTTGTAGAACTAACCACGGCTCTTCTGTGGATTTAGGCAGCCTCATTTGCTTCTCTCTCTTCATGTAATCCCAGACAGACTCGATGATGTTGAGATCGGGGCTCTGTGGGGGCCATACCATCACTTCCAGGACTCCTTGTTCTTCTTTACGTTTAAGATAGTTCTTAATGACTGTCGCTGTATGTTTGGGGTCACTGTCTTGCTGCAGAATACATTTGCATGATGGATAAGTATCCGTCTGTACTTCTCAGCATTGAGGAAATCATTAATTCTGACCAAATCCCCAACTCCATTTGCAGAAATGCAGCCCCAAACTTGCAAGGAACCTCCACCATGCTTCACCGTTGCCTGCAGACATTCATTCGTGTACTGCTCTCCAGCCCTTTGGCCAACGAACTGCCTTCTGCTACACACAAATATTTCAAATTTTGACTCATGACCTGCTGCCATTTTTCTGCTCCCCAGTTCCTGTGTTTTCATGTATAGTTGAGTCGCTTGACCTTGTTGCCACATCGGAGGTATGGCTTTTTGTCTTTGTCTTTTAAGTCTTCCATGAAGGCCACTTCTGACCAGACTTCTCCGGACAGTAGATGAGTGTACCAGGGTCCCACTGTTTTCTGCCAATTCTGAGCTGATGGCACTGCTGGACATCTTCCGATTGCGAAGGGAAGTAAGCATGATGGGTCTCATCTGCTTCAGTAAGTTTCCTTGGCTGACCACTGCGTCTACGGTCCTCAACATTGCCCATTTCTTTGTGCTTCTTCAAAAGAGCTTGGACAGCACATCTGGAAACCCCTGTCTGCCTTGAAATGTCTGCCTGGGAGAGACCTTGCTGATGCAGTATAACTACCTTGTGTCTTGTTGCTGTGCTCAGTCTTGCCATGGTGTCTGACTTTTGACAGTAAACTGTCTTCAGCAGCCTCACCTTGTTAGCTGAGCTTGGCTGTTCCTCACCCAGTTTTATTCCTCCTACACAGCTGTTTCTGTTTCAGTCAATGATTGTGTTTCAACCTACATATTGAATTGATGATCATTAGCACCTGTTTGGTATAATTGTTTAATCAGACACCTGACTATATGCCTACAAAATCCCTGACTTTGTGCAAGTGTACCTAGAAGAATTGATGCTGTTTTGAATGCAAAGGGTGGTCACACCAAATATGGATTTGATTTAGATTTTAATTCTGTTCAGTCACTTTGCATTTATTTCATTGATAAATATAATCTATTAACATGTCTATTTTTGAAAGCACTGCTTTGAAAGCACACCTGCCTAAAACTTTTGCACAGTACCATATATATATAAAAAGTATAAAATGACTATGCCAACATAACTTAATTTTATTATATTTAGATATACGCGTTACCTTGGAAATTGTATTCATCATTTAAAGAAAAAAAAAAAATACAATGCAAGACCACTTTAAGTTTGTCATTGACAGGGAAGATTAGAAAACCATGGATACCCATTTTTATATTTCACCTCGCTGCCAAAACCTTTTGCAGGAAGACTGTTAGCAGATTGCCTCATTACGTTGCACAGCATTTCACCTCAGATGACTGGCGGAGATGGCTAGCATTTTACCGAAAATCCAATGAGATGTAATTGCATACAATCGATTGTAAATCGATAGTGTGTCGAGGCCTTAAAGCAGACTGTCCACTGAGGTGAGAATTTCTACTTTAAAACAAGTTAAGATGCCTTCAATAAAGATTAAGGAGTATGTGTGAATAAACTAAAAATAAAGGTTCTAAGAGACATTGATTTCCTGTAACATCTTTTAAAAACATGCAAAAATGGAAGTTAAACCATGCTTAACCATAATCCCTTAAATCAGCATCTGTTCACAATTAACTACTGTTAGCAAGCACTATGGATTACATATATTCATATATGAGACTATGAGTACAGGGGGTGTAATTTATTGGGCGGCAGAAGCCAGTCAATACACTCCAGCCTTTTTGTGAAACGACACAGCATCATCAAAGACCCTCTTAATATTCTTGTCACCGTAGCAGTGAATACAAATTGCAAGCACCATGGAAATGCTGAGTATTAAAATCCCTTACCTTTGACAATCTTCTGGGCACATGCATTGTACACTTGCTCTTGTGTAGTACTTGACTGGAAGACTCGATCAAACATATATGGTTTACCCTAGGAGAGGAAAGAGTTACGTTAATTAAATGGGGGGGGAAATTGATAATTAATTCAGTTTCTATTCACAAACAATCATGGACATGGTCTATTTTCATCAGATGACTTTGTTCTAGGTAAATCTATAATTTGTTACTGGATAGGTCAGTTATACAGTTTATGGACAGGTCATGGTTTCCTTCACTCTTCTAAACTGGGCACAAGCAGAACTAATATAAACCAATCTATCAAGTTTTAAGTTTTAAATGTATGAATTTAACAATGGTATGCTGGTATGCTTCTGTCAGGTCAATGGCATATCATGTTTACTGCTTGCAGATTTTCTAACAAATTCAATGCCACAATTTATCTCAATAGAAAGTTGTCTTTACGGCTAACCCCGCCCCCCCACCCCTTCATGCTCATGTGGCTGTTCCCTTGAGCTGCATACAGTCACACACTGCAGAATGCAAACAAGGCAGGTCATCCCAGTGGCAAAGCCCTGCTTTCGGTTTTAGGAGACAAAGGCGCCATTTAAACGAAGGAGAGTGACATTTTAAATTCAAGTGTCGCATCCCGTCATTTTGAAAACTAATCAACCTAAAGTTAAACTAACTATTTAGTCATGCCACTACACCTACATGTGGCATCAACGGAAATCCCTTACAGCACAGCAGCAGTGGCATACACCCTTAGGGATGAGGACATACTGGCCATTTGCAAAGGAAAGTACAAAAACAGATGTGCTTTGAGGCTGTGCAGACCTCATGCAGCTCAGCTGTCCGACACCAGCAGCAACACACTAACAGCCTCCGCTTTGTGAACCATGCAAAAAAAGAAGAAAAATCCATTCCCACTTCCAGACATGATATTATTCCCGTAAATGAGAAGATGCACAATCTTGCAGCTCGGCCCTTTAATTAACTTTTCTCCAGTGGATACAAATGAATCACAGAACAGTAACACTATCAAAAAGGATAGTTACTTTACGCGACACTGTAGATCGCCCTAGGAAAGCTCAGGTCAAGGGAGGTAATAGGATATGGAAAACACAAACCTATCTCCTAAGAATATTTATATAAGCTATGTATTGTCTAATGATTTAACAAACAGATAAATAGTTAGAGATAACGCAGGTATTCTTATCAATACAGCATGTGAATAAAGTTGTAAAATAATTATGAAAGGAAAAATAAAATACAAGTAGGCCTATATATTTTTAGAAGCTATGGTTTAAAAGGTGGATCAGCAAAAGAGTGGGTGGAAGTGACATTTTACAGATTATGCTGTATTGCACTGCAGGGGGCTCACTTATCCTGCTACAGGTTTCCTGGAACTTGCCTCAGAATTAGAAATACAAGACAAGTACAAATACAAGTCTGATTGGTCATGGAGGAAACCTGCAAGCAGCTTTCAATGGTTATTGTCAGTGAAAGACTTGCATTTCCTCAAATCCCTCAAAGTTGACTTTTTTTTTTTTTTATTGCATTATAAAATCTCCCTACTAGCTTAAAAAAAAAAAAAAAAAAACATTAGCATAGAACAGAAACTAATCTGATTGCTGGTACTCAATTTTCTATCAGTGTGGGTTCAGAAATATGCCAGCATTGCCAGTAAAGTGATTTTGGGAGGTTGCCTGCAGTTCATGGGAAAATGACAACTTCCTGCCAGTGTTCAGATTCAAAGCCTTCTCTTGAAATCTCCGCCAGATTGCTAAAAAGAAGGAAATGCACATCCCCATGTTTAGGAGCATGAAGAATGTCCTGAATGTGAGCGCACACACTACCGTTGAGTGGGGAGAATAAACCAATTGATTTACATTGTTTTGCAAGGATTTGAACTCCAATAGCGTGACCTGGCTAATATTGTTTTTGTTTTACTTAAATACAAGTGGCACATCATTTAAAAATACAGAACACCAACATTATAACTGCTAATTAGTAAAAGTATTAATTTTATTGCTGCTTGAGTATCCAAAAACTGAACATTTTGGACATGTTTACATGTTGCTTTCCCAAGTACAGTATACAATTCAGATTTAATCATTTTCTTTTAAAATCACACACACACACTTGAAAGTTGATATTGGATAGAAGCAAATACATCAGCAGCATGGCTAACCGATTAACGTCTGCATTATAAATTTCAACATGGCATCGATCACTGAAACAGACTATTTTTCTAATCCCATCCCTTCCTACCCCAAAGACTCCTCTTCTACTTCAGCCTTGCTCCAGCATGATTTAATCCAATTTTCACACAAAAAATATAAATAAATCATAATCCTGCATTGGAGAAATTTATTTCCAAACCTAGTAGTGGTAATCTTTCAATTTTTAATTCCTGAAGTCTGGGGGGGGGTTGATATTTAACCAGCATTAATTCAATCATGCGAGCCATATTAACAGTTAAATAAACCTAGGGTAAATATTGTGTTGTGAAGTTGGGAACATAACAGATCAAATATGTTTGAAATTTCAATAATACCAATTTCAACTGCACACTTTATTGGCACATGGGATGTCCTTGTAAATTTACATTTGATTGAGCAAGTAATATTTTATGGGTTAACTATTAACTTTAGTTGGATCCTGAACAAAGGCTAAATCAGAAAGTAGGAGCCACATTTTCATATAAGATAATACCCCCAATGTTTAACCTGAACAGACTAATACTCAGAAAGTCACATCTATATGACTCAAACAACCAAAAAGTTAAAACATTTTCAGATTACTGGTTGTCAGCATGTTAGAGTGCCATCATTTTTGTGTGATCCAGCAGATTTCCATTAACTGAACTTTTGCACATTCGTTCCAGCCCCCAGCCAAGTACATTTCATCTCCTAAAAATGATCTCATTAGGTAGATTTAAATATTGCATCAAATAACCCATTTAATAATTTCAAATATAAATTGCATATCTAAGATGGTACATGAATTTGAACATATTCAATCACATTTAAGAATCCTTGATTTCTTTTGAAAACGGTTGCTATTGCTCATGTGTTTAAAACATTAAAACGCTATTTCAAAACTAACTAGAGTGAAAGCAACACAATGCCATAGTGTTTTATGATAAATGGGTTCTTACAAACTGATACATTATGAGTTTAATGAAAGCTAAGAGGTCAGAGGACAAAGAATGGTAATTCACTAGGCTTTACCAAGTGTTATTCAAAACATTCTTCCAGCATTAATATGAATGTCCAGAATATTGCCTCAATACTGGGAACCTTACTTCATCTTTGAAAATATAAAAATCTAGAAAACACTTAATGCTTAAAATGAATATATATAAAAACATTAGTCAAATCAATTAACTGTGGATACCTGAAAACCAAGGTAATAGCTGACATGAATTAAATGTCCTTTTTTACGTCAAACAACTGACATCTCTAATTTATTTGTCATAGGATTTAGCAGACCTTTACATCACCCCAAGGCAATTCAGCTGATATGGTGCAAACAAGCATATGACCCATTCAGAATATAAGGATAAACTTGAGTCACAATTCATGAAGCAGTTTTGGATGTCAGGCCATGAAGGACAGAAATAATACAGCACTCTGATCATGCTCAAGCGATTGTTACATTGGTTAGGATGCTCTGAAAGTAACATCTATTAATTTTCATAAATTAATTTATTCTGGGATTCTCTCACAAAAACTCCAATACAGGAAAAAAAAGATCTGCCACAGAGAGAAGTCCCAAGGAGGAAAAAAGATTTTCCCGTCTCAATGACGCACTGAATATGAAATGTATAACCTTAAGTGGAGGACTGCACCATGTCAGGGGGTTTCGTTTTTAGCTGGAGCTGAAGTAGTCAAATCATGCTAAAGCTGGCCATGCAGCTAACCAAGTCAGACTACTTAAATGGAAACGTGGCTATTTTCTCTGAGAGCTGACCAGACCTCGTGTATGAGTAATGGGTCTGGAGACAGAAATAATGCACCCTTGCTTTTGCTATTTTAGCAAACCGGAGTGGTCTTAAAATATAAACATGAAAGCTTTTGCTTATACTCTGCCTCTTGTATTTTAATGCAGACAGTCCCTGTATACTTTGATTTAAATGTTTCAAACACTGGAATTCAGTATGCAGAGGTGTCTTTACTTACTGAAACAGCCCCATATTTTTTCTTCTTGTGATCTTCTGTATTTTAGGATGTGCATAAGCTTGAACGAATGTAATGATGTAACTTGTACAGAAGTTAGTAATTTTCAAAAACAATATTTAAACTAGATGCAATTAATCAATAGTAAAGTTATTATTTTAAACACTCACATGAAAAACTATATAATTGCTGAGAAATGCAGCACTCCTGAAACCTTGAGGACATTGTATGGATGCAGATGTTCTTGCACAGATTATGTACACTATATGCAATTAATAAATAGTAAAGTCTTTAGAATACTCAGATGCTAAATTAAATAATACTATAAAGAAATGCAGCACTCTGTCCTTTTTAGATTTTCCACACTACTTGCATACAGGTTGCAAATGCATTAGCAGATTATAATAAGTCAGAGAAGGCAGCTCCACTATTTCCATATTGCAAGTTGCATAGATAACACCAGAATGTGTCTTCCAATGCACTCTCTTTAAAGGGGGAAAGACACACAGTGCAAAGACACACACAGTAGGGGTCAGATCAGTGGATTCCCAGTTTCTCATGTTAAAATAGAAATTCCACTAGTTACTATGAAAACCCAAGTGCATCTCCAAAGGCATCACCTAGAAAACTACTCCATAAATAAAGTGCCTCTTTGGCCACTGTAAAAGTAAACGCTGAGAAATGGCTGAATTTAATTTTGAACTGCCGGATTAGCAGCCACACATAAGCATCAATAGTATTTCAATTTGAATCTGGTTGGTTCATGCTAGTTATCCGTTGCCAGGAGAAACAGCAAGGGATTACCATGCAAAACCTGCCCACTGCTCTCAGGCCCAGGGGTTACAGAGGTGTTATTAAAATAGGGGCAGCAGTTACCCAACACTGTGACAACAAAAGGAGCCCAGACACTGTGAAACACGACAGAGGCACAACACTATTCCAGCTACAGCGAACACTGCTCAAAAACGGCACTGTCCAAATCCGTGGGTAAAAAATAGTACCAATAGTACAAGGGTTACATTACCATTACAAAAACATATATAGGCTACACAATGAGCACACAAATTGTAGGGACAAATAACTGCTGAACCAAGTATTGCCTCACTATCCACTGCTAGGTGCTCAGTAAAACCAAGCACAGATAACCTAGATTCTTACACCGCCCACATTTAAGGCGTGTTCAATTTGATCATGAGATACTTCAAAGTTCAGAACAATACATTTAATATTTAACTTGCTCTGTCAGTATAATTCATATTACTTTAAGCAGTTTGTTTAATTTGGTGAAATATGGAAGAGGCAAGGAAGTTTCTTTTGACAGCTACAAAGCAGCATTATGTAACTGTAAAATCAGGTCGTGTTTAATGAGACAGAAGTGACTAATAATTGAAAGTTACTAAAATTGTTTAAAGAAACAAACATAGTAGTCATCAATTCCTGTGGAAGAACCTGCTTTGTACTAAACAGACATTTAAGAAAATCAACAATAACAGCCAGCACAGATTTCATTCCCATTAGAACTGGAGAGACCGCAAACTCACTTATTTTGGTTACTAGTTAGACTAGAGCTTCAACCAACCCATCAGAATCATGTATTCATCATGTATCAGGTACTGTAACCTGTAAAACCATACAACAATAGGGTGTTTTGCTGCTGATGGAAGCAGATGTCATCACTTGGCCAAAAAACAGCAGCAGCTCTGGCTCAAGTAAAGGCATTTCCTTTATTTGAAGTAGCGGGGCGGTGCCTAAATTTACCAGCTTCAGACCATATTAAACACATTCACATTAGTATAGATGCTAAAACTCAACACTTACTTAAAAGAGAAGACAAAATAAATGAACACGGCAGAGCTGGTTACACAAAGCAAACAGCAAACCCTTCTTACTGGGCTAAAACACTCCTCCTTTGTCCATTGAAGGCTACATTTTTATAGCATAAAAGAAGGACAACAAAACGAGATGTCAAGCAACACAAAAATCCACAGGTTAAACAGCTGTCTGTGAGTAGCAGTGGTAGCAGTTTTCTCTCTTCAGAGCAATAGCTGAACTATTTTTTCAAAAACTAAATACAAGTGTAAGTCCTAAGAAAATAACATTTTTAATGACTGAATAAATATCATGAGCGCATTAAGACAGCATACAGTCCTCCAGGGCAGGAATGTTCTATTTTCTGGTCTTCACAACATAATATAAATGATTTACTTAATTCTAGTCCTTAAGGTAGGGAGGTGTATGTATGCAGGATGCAGTCCCTGATTTAAACCGCAATAGCTCATACACGTTTAGGTAGGAAGATAAATCACAGAGTATTTGTGACTCTGCCTTTGCTTGTCATAATTTCTCTTTCAGGATGCCTGAATCTCCTTCAAATCAGAGTTACACACTAGATTAATCAAGATGCCTTCCAGTAGTGAATGTCTGGAAATTATTTTCAAGAACCAAAACTGTTGCTATAGAAATCTGAAACCTGTTTGCAGCAGGGGAAGTTTTATTCAAATTTCAATCAGACTTGAATGTAAGCTGTGGTCACTCCAGCAGAAAGTGGAACCATTGTGTTTTGTCTCGATATGTTCCAGAAATAAATAAATCTGATCACTTAAGACACACTCAAGAAGCTTTCATGACATAAATAACTTAACAGTATTGATCGTTACTTGGGGCACAATGCTCATGAATAATTGGTTAAAATATATGAGACATTACATTATTGAAACCCATTTTTGTTCTATGGCTAAACCAAAGAATTAGACACTGGTCTTGATGAGATTGGGTTGTTATATATCTGACAAAAATCAGCCCTTTGCAAATTTAGGTTCAAATCCAAAAACAAATGCATTTAAATATGTGCAAGAATTCAGTCACTTTTCAATTGCCTACTCCATTTCACCCAATTAGAATCTAACTGCAGACGATTTCTATTTAAGGTAGACATGTACAATTTTCCACAATCGTGGGATAAGCCGATGCATTTAAAAAGGGATAGTCTATCGTTTATATTATTTTAAAGTTGTATTAGAAATATGACTAATGTGCGTTGTAGGGCATTCAGAACCACGATTATTCAAAAGCTCACAGTGCACAGCCTGACTGAGTCAGGTGTCAATCTAAGGTTTCTAACTTAGTACCTTTAGCCTTCTATATATGCATCGGTTTTAAGGGGGAAATCGTCAACAATATCAGGTTTGCTGCTCAGCAAATATAGGGCGTATTGCACGCTATGAACATTGTCTTTGACTTCATGACACTTATGCACATTAACACTGACTGGTGTGTTTCCTCCCACTTCTTGCTATACAGTCATTTAAAGCTCCAGGCTGATCACACTTTAGGTGGATGTTAAGCATATTGTGAATTGTGACATCACTAGGAGAGATGAAATCAGTGAAAATCTTCAGTCAATCAGACTGATTCAAGCCACCAACACGCATCACCCAAAATCCAAATCCTAAAATCTAAAAGAGCTGAAATATTTCCAGAAAGATCTGACTTCAGCCAGCTGTTTACATTGTGTCAGGCTGGGTAAGGCATCACGCTGTGCTGTCAAAGCGGCTGTAGGGCTTTCGGCCTCTCACTGGACTTAACCGCAACATTTCGTCTCAACAAGCAGCACATGGTCGGGCCGATTCTGTAGCCTATTCAATGCCAGCGCAACTGCAAAGTCCCCAGTACTGTGAACGGGCCTAGTGACACTTTCGGCCATTAAAAGCAATGTGACAGCTGACAGCTAGAGCTACTGCACTGCTCGCACAGAAGCGCCTGGCCACCGATGCGGGGCTCAGGTTGAGGTGCGGCTGTGCGGACATGCAGGGACAGGGATGTGACCCTCTCTGGTTCACTGCGCTGCTCGCTGCTGGATGCGAGTGTGCATTTTGTTTTTAACCACTTTTACATTCATAACACATTGGCATTTCATTTGGGTGGGGAGGTGGGTGAAATCAGACGGTTCTCGTTTGCAGTTCATCCTAATATTAGCAGTGCCAACTCCTAGGCTTAAAATGAAAAGATAATGGCCAAAGAATCGTACATCTATACATCTATACACCCTGCCACCCAGTCCCGTCACCTGTTACACAGCCGCCGCCGCGCCGCCGTGTCGTGACGCTGCCGGGCCCGGCGAGCAGGGCCTCCGACTCGGCCGCCTCATCCAATTAGCAGCCCGCACGGCGGACCGGTCGGATTGACGTAGCAAGAGCGTTACGTGCACAATATACATACATATACATACACTGCAATTAAACAATGTGCTCAAAAGCACTTTTTAATATCAAATCTCCTCCGATATACCCTTCCGCTCCACTACCTTACTGCTGCCTTTGTTTGCACAGCACAGTGAGACACGATTAGGCTCATTGTCTGACCCAACCCTATGTGTGTAAGTAGCCAACTTCCATTAAACTCACAGATCAAGGATACAATACTCGTTATACAATATACCGACGTTATAGCGTGCATTTTAAATACGAGAACATCTACTGGTGCTACAAATGGGAAATAAATAGGATGCAAAGGACGTGTTGTTGGGATAATTACAGGATGCATGTCCAATACTTATATAAACTCGCCTTTCAATGTACAGCGTTTGCAAGTGAAGTGGCATGTCCTGATTGCCGGGGTGTCAGTGTGGGAGGACAGCACAGACGCTGCCCTTGGCTTTTAACCCCCTTAATAATAATACAGCCATTTCTCTGTCCCTCCCGTCTGGTGTCTCCGCCGTGTCCCCCACCTCCACCTCCACCTCCACCTCCACCACTTACCGCGATGACAACGTTGTCTTCCCCTTGAAACTTGGGGATGTATTTGTCTCCCCTCATCACCTCGGATCCATTCAAGGGCCTGAAACGGCACATCACTTTGATGGTGCACTCCGCCGGGTCCGCCATCTTCCCCTCTCTGCGCTCACACCGACAACACTAGCGAGCAGATCCTGCTCCCGCAGCCGCCCTGGGATAGGAAAACGGAGGCCGCACCCCTCAACCTTCGCCGAGTGTCGTAAGATCACTCCGTTCGTCGGTAGTCAAAGCAAAATGCCCCCTTTTCTTAGGCGGATAGGAATCACTTCCTCTCCAACATGGCAGCCATGACACCGGCGCCTCTCTCTCCCTCAGTCGGTCGGGCTGGGGTGGCTGGTGACGTCACCTCTGCAGAGAGCGCCGCCGCGATCAGCGCCCCGCAGCCGGCGGCGGGTCCGGGCGGCCCCTGCAAGAGCCACGGAGGGCCAGCGATCCGGGGAGCAGCGGTGCACACCTGTGCCAAAGGAGAAAGTTTTAGCAGAGGATGCACGTCAACATGTGAAACCCAAAAATATCTGTTTCGTCAATACCAGCTAGCATACTTGTATTACACACAGCTCTGTCGTTGGCTTGTTTAGTTTAAAGAGCTACTAAAACATAAATAAAGTATGTTTAATATCGCAAGCGTGCATGCATATATAGGAGAGTTTGCAGATCTGGCCCCTGCTGTGTCCGATTATGTGCTGCGCTGGGAATGAAAGGGTGTTTCTAAGGCTGAACAGCTGGTCTGACTGAAGTGGAGACAATGATGTCACTGTAACATATGGTTATTATCACGGCCCGGCAGCCGCTGGGTCCTGAAATGTTAAAATAGGAATATGATGATGGCACGTGTTTCTTTTGAGGCATGCATGCCACCACCCTTTCCCTTTCTTTCTTAGAAAGTAGAAAGTCTAAAAACTAAACCTCAGCATACATTCTGTCAATCCACACTGTTGCATTGAGGTATCCAAATGAATAGTGTGCATGGGTAGTGGACATATTTCACTCTGGTATATTCCGGATTGTTCATTTATTATCAAAATATTGTAATCACTGTGAATTTAAACCTGTTCGAGATGTGTGTGTGTGTATTGGGGGAGAAGCTATGAGTAGATGGCAGCAGATGATCAAAGCACTTCCTAAAATAATACATTAATAATTCATTAAGTAAAACAAGGAGGGCACTGTTTAGAAACACCCTCTGAAAGTGTGTTTAGTTCTTTGTGTTTTCAAGAAGCAAACATCCCATTCTGTTGTTACGAGCGCATAATTCAGTGTAATATCATGACCTTTGATGTTACACTTTCTCCTAGGTGGCAGCACCCAGGCTCTCTCTCTCATTTTACTTTGCCCTGAACCTGTTGTGGGCAGCAAGGTGACCACGTGAGTTTTTGGTGCTCCAGTTTCCTCCTATATTGCCAAGGCAAGCTCTAGATCGCCCTGTGAGTGTGAGTGTGCTACCCTGCAATGCACAGGCACTGGGTTTGGCTCCAGCTCACGGTGCCCCCATACTGGCTAAAGCGGTTACTGAAGGCATATCAATGGAAAAACATTGTTGTGCTTAGTGCTTTCCAAAACTAATAGCACCAATGGACTAATGAGAAGTGTGAGACATCAGTGCCAAGTCTGCAATGCTGTTAACCATAGACCAACCCAAGATGAGTTCACTGGAGAAACCAACATGTTACCGCTTGTGAACTCTTTGATCGCAGGACGGGAGTGCCATTGATGAGATTCCTGGATGTGTTACTGTTCCAAAAATTACTCCTGAGATGTTCCTCTATCTCAGTGAATTGAATGAAGTCAGTCATATAGATGTTTGTGGTTAAATGTGTTTTTTAGCTGAACATGCTTCACCTAATATGGGCATTACATTTCCAGCCAGTAAGAAAATTTAATTCAGCAAGATATTGAATACAGATAGAAATAATTTGATTATCTTATTTTTCCATGTCCATTGTGTTCCTGGGTCCTCGTGTCTTTGTTGCTCTAGAAGAGATCCTCTGGATTGATATGGTTGGTACACTTTTGCATGTCTGGATCAAGTTTCCCCCATGGTCTTCTCTGTTCCAGGCTGAAGAGTTTTGGTTTCTTCGGTCTGTGAGAATACTACATTCCCTTCAGTCCTGGAATGAGTGTGGTTGCTCTCCTCTGAACCACCTCCAGAGCAGCGATATCTTCCTTTTTCTAGTGCAGTGACCAGAACTCAACACAGTATTCCAGCTGAGGGCTGATGACTGGATTGTACACTTCTCATGTTTTAGATTTTACCAGTATGTATGGTACAGCCTGGGACCGATGCACTGCCAGGGTAGTGTTGTGTCCCTTCTATATTGTTCATGTGGACATTTTTCTAGTTTCAGTATTGTTTTAAACATATACATCTGTATCATCAGCCTCTATCGATCCACTGCTGCATGAAGGTGTTTCCACTTGTTTACATGTACAGCATCTCTTTTCCAGTATACATATTGATGTTTCAACGTTAATAAGTCTTAATCAGGGTAGAAATGACATGTTGGCTCTTTATTACTTGTGTATACTGAATAAGTAATCCAATTGAAACTTTTTATTTTCCTTTCAACTTGAAATGTTACTCGACTGACTATATAGAGAGAACTTGGAGAAATGCAGTGAGATCACGAGAAGTGCTCCAACTTTGAATCGTAATGTTAAAAGGCACTTCAGTTGAAGTTTTTTCCTTTCCTGTTTTGTTCCACTTTCCCTCTGCTCATCAAACATTTAAACAGCCTGCTACATTATGTTCTGTGTTTTATTGAACTAGGTTGGCGGGGTCTGGCCACTTACAGGAATTATAACAGCAACTCTATTCCTGTGCCCATTTTCTGTAACCAGTACAGTTTCTACTGACAATAAATGCAACAAAACAAAGGAAATAATTGCTAATGCCTTTATCTTAAAATAAACGTATGGGTCATATGCGTATATATATATATATATATATATATATATATATATATATAAGTATGCAAGGATTCCCTATACAGTACCCTAATGTTTTATCATCCACTCTATCACCTGCTACAGCGTTGGCCTTTTCCAATAGATTACACAAGGCCAACCATATGGGGCTGCAACACTTCCTGCTACGACAGTAAAGTTTAACATAAGTCCTGTGATTGGAAGCGGAGAGAATACAGTGGGAGAGGCTCATCCACGCACGTCCACACACACACAACATAAATAACAACACAGTACACAGTGCAGTACTATATCAGAGTACAATACTATATTGTGTATTACAGTACAATACAGTGTATTAAAGCACAGTGTATTACTGTACATTAAGGCTATATGTAAATATAAATTATATGTATAACAAGCATTTTGCTGAAACTCACCCTAACTAACTATGTAATATGGATGCATTTTGTCTGTCCCCAAGACAAACAGTTATGCCCCCCCCCCCCGCCACAAGTATTTAGAATTTAGAACCATATGATACTTTTTTGTCCCATTTGGAATTTCTAGCTCTTGTGTGAGATTGCGAATTATATTTTTGATTCTCGTATGATATTTTTTGGGCTGTACTGTACAACACTTTTTCTGTTTTTTCCTCATTGGGCTCATATTTGCAAATTAAATGGGTAATGATATAAAAGACCGTAAAAATGTATTAGTCTTGGGGGCTATTTCTAGTGTTTGATCAGTAATATCAATCCATAATAATAATAACTCTATATTGTTCTTGTATATATCATATCTGTTCTTCTCACTTTTGGTCCTGTTTCCCAGACTGCATCACCAGTTGCTGCACTGAAGTGTCTTCATCAGACTGTATAAATATCTCTCAGTCATGTGCTCACAGAACAGATGCCAAGGTGGAAGAATGCCAGGACAAATCAAAAGTGCTCTGGGCTCAAAACTCGGTCTCAAAGGAAGAAACGAGGTCTGATAGCTTATCACCACCAAAGAGGGAAATCCAGCATCTCGGCTCTCTGCCCTTCACTACACCTTTTATCACAAGGCAGGCCAGGGCTGTCACACTACTACTGGCTTTTCTTTGCTTAGTAGGTGGAAACCACTGGACAGAGAGATCCAATGGGTCACTCTCCGCCAGATCAGTCAGTGTCTACAACGTAGGCTTACCAAAGGACACCAGAGTCCCCAGGACAGCTGGGGATAGATCCAACGATCTTTAAACAACATCACACAATGCAATCTACTGTTTATTGTGCTGTATATCTTAAAACGTGGAAGTGCAGAAGTATGTTCACAGTAAAATAGCTACAGTGTAAAGCATACGCTTCGTTGAACATAACGTTGTTATCCCCTCAGATTGGTCCATTGAAACCCATGTTGATATTTATTTTACAGTTTCTATGGTATCTAATGTCATCAAAGCATCTAATGTACTAGACTGTATAGCAGTTACATGGTCATAGAGAGCTGGTTAAAGTTATAGGATCATCTACAAATCTTACTGAAACCCTGAAGAAAATTATACTTTTACAATTGAAAGAAAAATAGTACAGGACTGACTTCATGGTGTGTTCTGTAACGTGTCTCCAAAGATTACATATACTTGATAGTGTATTTTTCCTATCAAACTAAAGACTGCCAGCTGCTCCCAAACTCATGTAATGCTATTTTGAGGCTGTGATACAGTGGGACAGCAGGATTTCTCTATTTTAAAAAGAGAGATTTTGTTCTAGAGCCATCAGAGGGTGTGGTAGTCACAGCCAATGCCATTGTTCTGTAATCAAAGCTTTATTGTAGTTTTACCTGTTGAATATAATTTGACTATAACACTGACACTGTTACAACCAGTTTGGTCGGTTTGGATAGAAGCAATTCCTGCCAATGCTATTAGAATCCCAGTTCAGTCATTTTCATTATTATTATTATTTTAGGATTTGGTCAAAGGTCTTTTCTTTCACCGTCAATCAAGTAACTCTATTGTTATGGAATACTATATCAACAAGGAGAGTGAAGCTGAATTCGAGTAGACATATACAGATTGGGCAGGACAATGTGAAAAGGCATCTGAAGATGTACATCTTCATTCCTTCCAGATGTGTCCTGCTGACATTGTACATTGCTGTGCTGAGATTTATGGTCTCCTACAGAGACCAGTGTTGAATAGATTCCAGTGGCTCTGATATATCAGTGTCCTAAGTCTGGACAAATATTTCATCTTGCTGGTAAAAAGTGAAGATGATAAAGATAAAGATAATGAATTTAGTGTGCTTTAAATTCCTGCAAGCCCAGAGAAATGGTTTTGGTAAACTGTTGAGGTGGACTTGGCATTCAGACAAGGGATGTCTTAATTCGCCCTGATATATCTTTTATTTTCTAGAACATAAGAAAGTTTACGAAGAAGAGGAGGCCATTTGACCCATCGTGCTCATTTGGTGATCCAAGGATCCTATCCAGTCTATTTTTGAATGTTCCCAAATTGTCTCTTCAACCACATCGCTGGGGAGTTTGTTCAGATTGTGACGCCTCTCTGTGTGAAGAAGTGTCTCCTGTTTTCCATCTTCAATGCCTTGAAGCCCAATTTCCATTTGTGTCCCCGGGTGCGTGTGTCCCTGCTGACCCTGTTCAGGTCCCTCAGTCTCTCAGTAGGACATTCCCTTCAGACCTGGAATAAGTCTGGTTGCTCTCCTCTGAACTGCCTCTAGAGCAGCGATATCTTTCTTGAAGTGTGGAGCTCAGAACTGCACACAGTATCCAGATGAGCTCTAACTAGTGCATTGTACAGTCTGAACATCACTGCCCTTGTTCTCAATTCTACACTTTTGACAATATACCCTAACATCCTGTTTGCCTTTTTTATTGCTTCCCCACATTGTTTGGATGGAGAAAGTGAGGAGTCCACGTAGACTCCTAGGTCTTTCTCATTCTATTCTCATTCTATTCTCATGTAATACCTGCATGTAATTCCTTGCACTTGTCCACATTGAATATCATCTACCAGGTGTCAGCCCACAACTGAATATTATCCCTCTGAATAGCCTGTGCTGCCGAGATTGTATCTGCTGAGGCACCTATTTTAGTATCATCGGTAAATTTGACAAGTTTGCTAACTATCCCAGAGTCCAGATCATTAATATAGATTAGAAAAAGCAAAGGCCCTAGTACTGATCCCTGTGGAACTCCACTAACAACCTCACTCTGCTTAGAAGCGACTCCTCTAATCGACACCCTCTGTTTCCTATACATCAACCAGTTCATAATCCATCTACTTACATTACCTGTCTTTGGTGTAAACCTTATCAAAAGCTTTTTAATGAAAAATAACCATTATAAACAACAATCTACTAGTCCTAAAGTTTAAAATACATACATTGAATTTAGACTTATACCAAATATTCAGCTGAGCCGATATTCAGACAGGTAATCCTTTAAAAATTCCAAAACGTATTGTGATTTTGGATAATTTGCCTTGGTGAACATTCTCAATATCGTAGAATGCATATATGTTTCATAGATAAAGATAATAACAGATATCACATTTATAACGGTCATTTACCAGTAAAACTAAATTTAGAAATCTATTCATGTTTGGGGAAAACTGAAGAAAACTCGATTCTCAAAGTGGTATGATATCAAGGGACGACTTCAGAAAGTGTAAATGAAAATGGGTATGTGGGTATGATTCTTCCATTACTGCAGTCTGCTACTGTTTCACTTTTTTGCTTGAAAGAAATGGGGCTCTGCCATAATGTGTTACATTTGTGCTCTGACTGACTGGCAGTGAATGATGGCCACCAGAGAGCTGATTCAGTTTTACACTCCCTCATTTGGAAGCAGGTGCAGGAACAGGGAGTGGAATTCAGCCACAGCTTTATTCTACGTAGAGTAATAGAACAAGGAAACTGATTTGAAGACAGCCGCGTATGATCATAAAAAGAAATGCCTTCAAGGGATGTTGAGGCAGACACTTTTGTATATGCATTTTGTGTTTGAAAAATGACAGTTTAAATATTTGGCCACATTATTTGTCCAGAATTTAAACTTGATATCAGCCTATATGCAATATAAGCTACATAAAGATAATGCCAACTGTCATGCAACCAAAGCCGCTGTCTACAAACAAAAACTTTCAACTTGAATGGATACCTGAGTCTGTAAATTAACCTTATGGAAGGAACATAAATAGGAAAACCTACACTGTAAATCCTGAAGGCGTTCTTATTAATAATAATTTAGAAAAACAGTCATTTTTATATTTTTTACCTGAAAAAACTACGCCATCTGATATTGTATTCCATAACTCTCCTGTTAGAAAAGAAATTATGTTGTTTAGACATTTGTGAGCAAGAAGTAGTTAAAATATATCGATTTGATGATTTTAAGTGCTCCCTACAACAAAGTTAAAAATAATGGTAACTGTTTTGCAGTGAATATTTGACCTTTTATTAAGTAAGCTCAACTTTTCAGGGTTAACAGTATAAACTGGCAGCTCACATTTAATTATCCAAGTCCTACTAATGCGATCCTCCTGCAGTTCAGTGCCGGCACAATCTTGCTCAGAATGTGATCCAAAAGATGAATAGTCTTTGCATAGATGGCACTACATGCTGCCTATAGAGGAAGTAATACTAATGCATTGTTTTCCCCTTTAAGTATAACATGAATGTGGTTAATCAAATTAAAATGCATGCTAATTGTGGAAAGGTCACATCATGTAATATCAAACCAGAGACTTCAACCTTCAAGTCCTTAATATGAATGCAAGCGTGCACCTCTATGCTAATATAAGGATTCACTCTATGCACTTCGTATATCCTGAGTCTTTTCTGTGATATAAACAAAGGACTGGTGCCTCTTAAACACCTCTTCCACACAGAACATTTAATTCATGCTGTCATTATGCCGCTCCAATCCAGTTGTACCGGTTTTGGGAAGGCACCAGGCCCCAGTCAGAGCGCAGGGTGTTTATCGCTACTGAAGGCCCGTGCAATGTGCTGCAGAATCACTGTGGGATGAAGACCAGGGCTATTTTTATAATCAGAGGTTTGTCATAATGATGTCATGCCACAGTTATTACCATTTCTGGAAAATAAAAGCATGACTGAAGCAGACCTTCTAAAAGAGTTTTCACATGCATTCAGTGAATTGAAGTTGATTTCTCTGTATTATACATGTATTCTGTGCAAGTAAAACATTTTAAATAGCAAACTGTTCATCTAAAAACTTGATGCATAGCTTTCAATTATATTCAATATCTTCTCCAAAAGAAAACCAGCAAATTTTCAGGCACTTCCGTAAAGGTTGAAGTGCATAGCAGATAAAATGTTGCCACAATGCACAATAAACAGTGTACTTCCTCCATTACTGGAGGGTAAACCTATTTACTCTCATACAGAGCACTTTGTATCTGGAGCAGATATAAATAATATGAAAATATATACTTCTGCATGTTTGGTTTCAGTTTACCGGTGAAGAGAACAGAGTGTATAGTAACATCAACAAGAAAAGAAATAGCAGAAAAGAGCCACTGTGAATCTGTTCCCTTTCAGAGTTTATTTCGGGTTGCCTGTCAGTCACGGACAGAACTGTGATCTCCACAATGGGGCGTCTACTAACCAGCTGCTAATGCAAAGTCTGTTTTCGTCCAAGGTGGTTCACTCACAAAAAACAAAACCAGAAAATATTCTTAGGAAATGAAAATGAAACAGTAGATATCTTCAAAAATAGTGAGTTGTATTTATTTATTTATTTATTTTAAGAGTAACACACGTCACTCAATTACAGTTATATCCTCACAACTCAAAATAAGTATAAACTAATGTCAATACAGGGACCTGTAAGTGTATATTTATATAGATTCCCCAATGGGAAGGAATTGAATGAGACTTAGCGTATTTGCAATAAATAAATCATTATTGAATTTACATAGGAAATACAAACCTAAGTCCAAATCTTACTAAAGACAAAGGAATCCTCCTTCCTTCACAAAGACCTGTCCTGTCCCCATGTATTGTCTACAATTTAACAATTTATACAGTCATTAGCAGTCTGTTTAAGGACTGTGCTGGAGGGTAAGTTAGTAGTTTGCCTGTGTTTGGGTCCAAACATAAAATCACAAAATCTCCAATGATCAGATGATAATTAAATTCTGCTGTGACAGGTCAAAAGGATTTGGTCCATGTGAGGATTTACGAGTTAAAAAACATCTCAAGAACAAGGACTGTCTCCTTGTTGTCGCTACTACAGACAAACATAGATATACAATAAATAACCTGTGCACATAGCTATTGCTTCTTGATGATATTTAGGTATTTTAAAATTGCTGGTTTAGGAAATGATTTTCACTGGATTGATTGGGCCTACTTCCTGGCAATGTCTTGAAAATGTATAAGTTGTGAATACAGGGTGCTTAAAATTTGCCTTTTCCCCCAATCCAGTATCACCCCCTCTGATCTCACTTTATGATAACTGACTATGAAACAGGATTGTGATGTCATTTAGCTGTATTTTGATGTCATGAATCTTCTTCTACTTTTTTTCTTTCTTGTTTTATGTAGAATAGTAGCTTACCCTTCCACTAGAGTGCATTTTCTGGCACACTGTCCCATACATCTAGGATAGCGCAATTGGCCATGTCTGGCAACAGATGGCGCTACAAGCTTTTCATTCTTTAATAGAAGTGAAACCTTTAACAATTAACAGACTTATTTGCAATTTCACTAATGGTGCATGGATCGGGGTGGTGTAGGAAGACTCAAATCATTGTTTAAAAGTAAATATTGTCTCAGACTGGAATGGAGAGAGATACTTCTGATTAGCTGAGTTTGCAAAGATGTCACAGAGTGTCAAGGCAATAAAATCTTGGTCTCCCAAGAAACCATTTTGAAGTTTCTGCTCACTTATAAGGTGACGAATGCAGCGCAGGTAGCATTCCCAGTAACGACAGCGTGAGAGTAATCCTGCCGCTGACAACCTCAAACAAGCAAGCCGCAGTTTGGGAGCTCTTCTATTCAGACGTCTGCAGCAATTACACAAGATCCAGTGCATACCTCAACACTTGTTGTTTTGCTTATAGCATTGGAAAAATATCAATCTACAATAAAATAATACATTGATCAAATTTTAATAATATTTACTAAATTCTACAAACAACAACAAACAAACAAAAAACCTTAGCAAACAGTGTCACAGGCTGTTCATTCAGCTGAGTGTTTGTTATTTGTCATGATTAAATGAAACATAATTCCCAATTTAAGTTGGAAAATCTCCACGGTAAATGCTGATAAACATAAACCTTCCAGGACAAACATTAAATTAGGTAACACTACAGAGATGGTTTCATTCTTGGAAACACAATGGCAGATGTCATGAGAAGGCTGCTAAATGCCGAAGCATCTTTTATCACTCTCCCGAGTGTCCTGAGCTATTGACACACCGGCTTGCCAAGCACACGCATGGCGGGAGCGGTCTGTGGAGTACAAACACACCTGTGAATTGTTTTCTCTTTAAAGTTGGAATTGTTATCATTTTCATATTGTTTTAATCAGCTCAGAGAAACAGAACACAGTTGGTTAAACACATTTGGACATTTTATGACTGGCAACATAGATAAATGAATCAATAGATACATATACACCGATCAGCCATAACATTATGACCTCCTGCTTAATATTGTGTAGGTCCCCCTTTTGCCACCAAAACAGCCCTGACCCGTCGAGGCATGGACTCCACTAGACCTCTGAAGGTGTGCTGTGGTATCTGGCACCAGGACGTTAGCAGCAGATCCTTTAAGTCCTGTAAGTTGCGAGGTGGGGCCTCCATGGATCGGACTTGTTTGTCCAGCACATCCCACAGATGCTCCATTGGATTGAGATCTGGGGAATTTGGAGGCCAAGTCAACACCTTGAACTTGTTGTTGTGTTCCTCAAACCATTCCTGAACCATTTTTGGTTTGTGGCAGGGCGCATAATCCTGCTGAAAGAGGCCAATGCCATGAGGGAATACCGTGTCCATGAAAGGGTGTACATGGTCTGCAACAGTGCTTAGGTAGGTGGTACGTGTCAAAGTAACATCCACATGAATGGCAGGACCCAAGGTTTCCCAGCAGAACATTGCCCATAGCATCACACTGCCTCCACCGGCTTGCCTTCTTCCCATAGTGCATCCTGGTGCCATGTGTTCTCCAGGTAAGCGATGCACATGCACCCGGCCATCCACGTGATGTAAAACAAACGTGATTCATCAGACCAGGCCACCTTCTTCCATTGCTCCGTAGTCCAGTTCTGATGCTCACGTGCCCATTGTAGGCGCTTTCGGCAGTGGACAGGGGTCAGCATGGGCACCCTGACTGGTCTGCGGCTACGCAGCCCCATACGCAACAAACTGCGCTGTACTGTGTGTTCTGACACCTTTCTATCAGAACCAGCATTCACTTTTTCAGCAATTTGAGCTACAGTAGCTCGTTTGTTGGATCGGACCACACGGACCAGCCTTCGCTCCCCACGTGCATCAATGAGCCTTGGCCGCCCATGACCCTGTTGCCGGTTCACCGCTTTTCCTTCCGGACCACTTTTGATAGGTACTGACCACTGCAGACCGGGAACACCCCACAAGAGCTGCAGTTTTGGAGATGCTCTGACCCAGTGGTCTAGCCATCACAATGTGGCCCTTGTCAAAGTCGTCAGATCCTTACGCTGCCCATTTTTCCTGCTTCTAACATATCAACTTTGAGGACAACATGTTCACTTGCTGCCTAATATATCCCACCCACTGACAGGTGCCATGATAACGAGATTATCAGTGTTATTCACTTCACCTGTCAGTGGTCATAATACTATGGCTGATCGGTGTATATATCTATCTACTAACAAAAAGAGTAATACACATTGACAGATATGTATCTGTTTTAGAGAGTGTGGAGTTAATTATATTTAGGAGTGGAAAGGCTTTGTCCATTCCTGCAGCACTGACACCTCCCTCCCCCACAGCAGCAGTGGGCTGCACTGCAGACAGAGCACTCCCTCTCATTAGCATGTGCAAATGAGTGCTATGATTGACAGCTCCTGCACTTAACAGTCACATCATCTCTGTGGGTTGTAATCCAGTTTATATGAAAACATGCGTGACATTTATAATTATTCCGGTCTTAGCTGAACTACCCCATAACTGCTCCTCAATGGAATCATGCCCTGCTTTCGGTCCTCTTATTAGGTCTGAAGGTGTATACTATATTGCTTATACATTTCTTGAAATGTGTATTTTTTGTGGCAACTGCAAATCCCTATATAACCCAATGAAACAAATAAAGTATTGTCACTGCAGTTCCTGATTTGGGGGGTTCGTCAGCTGTAATGAGTGTCTGCCCAAAGACACTGGGAACGTCCTCTTTAGCACGAGTGCAGCGCGTCTGGCTCACGAGCAGGAGGCGCAGAGACCGAATCTCCTGGTTGCTGCAGTGAATGTGAACAGAAACAAGACAAAGTAGTTTCAGTAGTATTTGTTGTACTGTATTGTTGTAGTGCTGATTTACAGAAATCTATTTGTCAGGAGATACCTAAATGCTAAACAAATGAATAAACACACAAAGCACAAATGGCTTAGATATAAAATAATAAAATGAGTGACTTTTTTAACAGCAGAATCGGATGTCATTCCTCTTCGTGAATCATTTTAACTAGACTATGATTAATTCATAAGTTTCATATTTGTTATTTACTAGTTGAAGAGATGAGTGTAATGGCTTCAGATGCAGCTGACAGGGCCTCGATGTATTCCCCTTTTTTGTTCCAGCTGATGGGTTTTACAGGTGCTATACAACTGAATCGCTCAGTTCAATTAAACTCATCTCTTCACCTCCAGGTCAGTGTTTGTGTTGACTCTCGTAGTGCTCTAACCTAGCTTGTGTGCTACGAAATGAAAAAAATTAAAAGCAAACTCGAGTTTTCATTTTAATTTAAGGCTGGGAAAAAGGCAGATTGAAATCAACATTGAGTGGTGCTGATTACATCAATATTTATTGACAGAGTGGCACACAACACAAAGACGCCACACACACGAGTCTCTGTGTTTGAGGACCCATCTTAAGAACACTGCGGACGGCACGCGAGAACGAAAAGGTGATTTTCAATTGTGCCTGTGAGACTGTAGCCATGGTTGCAATGTAGCTGCTTGTTAAAGATGAAAGAAGGCCTAAAACCAGTTGTCAATAACAATGCAAAAAACACAAATCAGAAGCTCATAGAATTGATTGTAAAGGGATAATTGTAGCATAAGCACCGCTTCCCCCACACAAAAGAAACCTGGCTGTTCGGGAATAAAATATATGCATTTTCCCTTTTTATGATAAAGGAATGTCTATTATTATCTGCATTTACATTTAATTGCAGTGGCATTCATAATCAAACATCATGCATTTTCTTTGAACAAACTCAAAAATGTGTCACGAAAGTAAAAGGCGACTTGATAGCGCAGGGCTTTGTTCGGCACAGAGGATTACATTTTTGTTCGTGACATTTACCAGCATGAGCTTTTATTAACAGGGATAATGCAGGCAATCCACAAAGCTGGTCTGTCTTGAGGGATATTATGAGAAACAAACATTGTAAGGTTTTGAGCAGCATAATGCTTTTCAGTTATATATGCCCATTTATTTATTACAAAAATATGTACCTCTGTTTCAATTCTAGGAAAATTGTACTACAGAGAATATCTGAATTTAATTTCTTGCAGACAAAGAATATTTTCAAAGTTGGTACATAAATGGTCATTCTCTAAAACACAAAAACATTATTATTAAAACACTTTTGTACTGGTTGTATGACCGCACGTTTGTAATGCTTCTTGTGTAAACTGTAAGTTGCCTTGGATAAGAGCCTCTGAGAAGAATAATATATGAATAATGAGCTTACTACTTCGCATACTTGTATTTCCATTAATACTGTATTTGTGTTTTTAATCACATTTAGTTTCTTCTTGGATTTGGGGATATTATAAATGGTTTCAAGGCTCTTTTGACCCATCCTTATGGTTTAGGAATCTTTACAATAAGTGGGTTATGATAGGATTAGACTTAGACTTTCATATAATAAATGAGCTTTTCTTTTGGTTCTGTTCTCCCCCTTTTCAAACATCGTCCCCTTAGGTTTACATAGCTACCATTTTTTTTGTACCCACGGTTAAGATAATAATCGTACAACATTGCCTTCTATTACAATTTCCCTTACAGAATACCCTTCCTTCTATTAAAGTGGAATCATTAGATGAAGAGGAACAGTTTAATGGGAGTATTCCATAAATAAAGATTCGCATTAACCAATGTTCATTCTATAGTGTTCTTTCTTTAGTAGCATTTCATGATTTCCAGAATACCTCATAATTGTGTTGCATTGTATATATGTGGCATGTATGTATGTATGTCTGCATGTATGTATGTGGGTGTACCATTTCCATGGCAACCCTTCTGGCATTTGAACGATGATTAGAGTCTAGTAGTTCTTCTCATCTGTTTTTGTTAATGCAACGGGGGTTAATTGCCTAACCTTTGGAATCACTTCACAGAGAAGTAATTAGTCGAGGCAGAGCCCTGCGAGGTGCCAAGGCTGGTGACCTGTGCGTTTCCGAGGCTCGGTTGGATAAGCACAAGAGAGCAGGGCAGCCCTAGCAGTCACACTTCCATGAACCCAGAGAGACGGGGACACCACTACAGACCTGAGGCAAGTCTTGCAAAATGTGGATGGAAACCCATATATAGCGTTTGAAAACAAATAAACTGTATTATATGAGAATGAACCATATTGCCTGGCGTATTCTGGCACTTTTAGCATGGTTTCACTGATGTGACAGTGATGTAGTAGGTCCAACACGTCTTCAATGGCTTTACTACACTGGACCGTGGGAAGAGCATGACAGGCCATGAAAAACCTTTACTACAGCAGGCCATGGTTTACTCATGGTCCACTGAAGTAAAGGCATGTAGAAACCGCTCTAAATCAAGAGTAAAATCAGTGAACTAAAAAGGGTTATTAATGTAACCACTAGGTGGCAGAAATGTTTATGTAAATACATGTAAACAGTTTTTACTCCATGAGATGTTTAATCAGCTTAACGTTGTAGATGGGAGGAAGAAGCCAAGATTGTATTTAAACTCTGGCAAGTTTCCTTGTATTTATTTAGTGAGCTTCATATTTGGGCTGAATAGAGGTCACTGAAATATTGGAGGGACTTCAAGCTTTCTTGGAAATACAGCCCACACATAATAGTGTTTCTGTTTATTTAGTGTTTTGGTTTGGTTTCTTTGTTGTGGTTTGTTCATTGTAAAATGCTAATACAATTTCGCTCTGCAGCAGCAGTTGGTTGTTTTGTCATTTACTTGCCACTCACAAGGTCCATAAATCTGTTTGTCTTCATTTACTGTATGCATTACTCGCATGTCAATTCATTATTTGCTTGCTATTAATCTGTCTCTCTTATTGTACACAGTAAGACATGTACCAAATACTGCCGCCAGGGCTTATAAAATGGTTCTGCGATTATTTACAATACTATTCAATGCATACTTTTAAGTCACAGCTGTTTATTATCATGAATTGTGTGTGACCAATATTGAAAGAGCAGCGTACACCCCCTGCATCGTACTGCTTTGTTATTGTTTCCTGGTGTGTGTAATTACTTTGACATAATAGTTTGTGTAATTGGCCATGTGAAGTCTCTCTTCAGTTATAAAATATCTCTTGAGAATTCCTTAGTGCAGATTGAGCCGCAAATTGGGCTTTGTGTGGCACAGAGTCCCATTACATCGTATATCCTTTGTAGTGCTACTCTGTCCCCAACAATAGGGCTCTGCAACCCTGCTCTTAAACTGATAGTTTTCTCCTTGGTACCTTAAAATAGTCAATTTGTTATAACCTGGACAACTTTGTAACTTCCACCAATTAAGCAAATAATTGCTCCACTCAAAGCACAGTGGCAGTAGAAACCAGAAGATCCCAAGGCTCCCCTGGACCAGGGCTGCAGATCTCTGCCCTGCCATCTGGGAGGGTTGTCCCAGTCCTTAGGGATTAAGGCACATAGCAATTAAGCTGTAACAGTAAGAGGGAATCAATACAAACTCACACAATAGACTATCAAACAGTACATAAAATAAATGAGACATATATATATATATATATATATATATATAAACATATACATATAATTTATCTTTTAACTACAAGCTATCCTGAGTACCATACATATATGAAATATGAGCAGATATAGTGGCATCCCGAAAAATTCTATGGTGTTTCTAAAACATAAAAAATCTATCTTAACTACTGGCTAAAAGGCTTTGTTAGTCTATCCATAGGCTTGTGTATGTCTACAGAAGAATACAGATGCGTAGGCTTCCTCTGAAATATTCATATTTCGCTACTGAGCAATAAAGTGTCCCTAATAAAAAGCAGAGGTTTCTGTGGAGAAAATACAAATTCATGGGCCGCAGATTAAAACGTATTTGCTATTTGCCATATTCAATTAGAGCCCTTATTTCTGCTTTCCTTTGCTCTTGAGGCTCTGTGTGCTCGGAGTGGTTGTAACTGTTCTTTCAAACCTGGCAAGGTAAAGTCCTAGCAGGATCTGTCATGCCATGATCTTGGCAGACACTCCAGCTGCACGGACAACCCTGTTTAGAAGGATGTCCTCAAGCATCGGTCAACAGAGTAGTGGCAGTAGGGGCAAAACAAGGGGAATGTGGTTGAAAAGTGTCCATTCCCTTCTTTTCCTGATGGGAAAGACAGAGGCTGGTTTGTCTACCAGAAAAAGGAAGACGAATTTATAGACATGTTCAATGCAACGCAGCCTACACCCATTATAAATCATGTACAAAATGTTAAATCAGAGCCTTAGGACGTAGTGAGACATTGAATATACTTCATATAGGAGTGTGTTTACTCATACTACCATTTTGAGCATGTACTTTTTTAAAACAAGTATCCAGAAGCAAAACAACATCCTCAGATTTGACATGCCGCATCAGATTGATCAAATCTGTTCTAGCTATTCCATGCGCTGTTCTTGTAGGTGGTACAGAAAAATACACTTAACTCTGTTCATGTTGCAAGACCAGTTGTATTCTGATCCCTGGGTATCATATTTAATTTATCAAGTTGATTGCTTACACACTTTTGGGCCGCAGAATGCTGTTTGTGTTTCTGCAGATGTTTACAGTGACAGGAATTTAAAACAAAAAAACAAAGAGGGGCAGCCTGCCAAAACCTAAGCAGCTAATTTAGCACACACCATTACACTTTAATTTAGCAATAACATGCAACAAGATGGATTGAATTCTGTTCCTTGTAAATCCATCAACTCCATAGCTCTTTGTATCTTTCTTGGGCAAACTTTGTATCTCTTTCCCCACCTATCTCTCGCAGATAATTACTCATTTACTTTGCTTTCAGGGAGCATGGTTTCATGATTGCAGTACATTTCTGGGACTATTATTCAAGGTTGACAGTGTGTGTGAAAATGATTGAATAAAGTTTTAAAAAAGGTTTCACATTTTTTAAAAGTATATTATTAAAATTTACAAATATAATTCAATCATCTCTTTGTCTTCTTCAAAACTCAATTTCCTCATGGTACATCCCCCAGGAAAACACATTTGTAGTACAACACGGATCATTATTCCTTTAACCCTATTTATTTCACAGATGGGTTAAACATTTTTGGGACTGTACACTTATGGCCAACAAAGACCTTCACACAGAGTAATCAACACCAACTGGAGCACTTGTTGCAAATGCAATCAAAGACCAAAATCATCATCAATCAGCCCAAAGGAACTCCTCCTGGAAACCTCATCAGCTCTATTGATTGCACAGAGGGTTGCTTCAGCAATAATACAAAGCTCAACCCAATGATGTCACGTCACATGACTTGAATTCAGAAACAGTTGAGCTACTGTAGCATGTGAGAGGGTGCAAGAGGAGCAAGAGGTGTGAAAGGCCACTGGGCTGGGTAGCTCCTCTGTTCTCTTTGGCTCCTCACTAAATGTTGAGTGAAAACAGCTGCTCCACTTTATCACTATGAGCTCCACATAAAGACTGACAGGAGCAGGACCTCCGTGTGTCTGGGCTACTTCCCCAGTAAACAAGGTTAACAACGTCTCTATCCTAAACATGGAAGTGTGTGCAGCCCAATACACAACGTATGTATTGTTTCCCATGTCATATTGTTGACTATAAATAAAATATAATCATGTTTTTGTCTGTTTCAGCAGTTGTAGCTGGATTTCATGGGAAGAGGCAGTTTGGGCTTTTCATTATAGACAGACAAGGATAAATATTAGAAATGTAAGCAATAATCCTATAGGCTGATTATGTTTGTCGTAAAATGCTGTGCAGGGATTTATATGAATTGTCATGTTTTTATGTAACCGGTTTATTGCTAAGGTCCCCCTAATTCATTGTAAATGTATGAGTCTCTTCATACTAATTTGTATTTATCTGGCCAAATTGCAGGTGACCTCCTGTTTAAACACAGATTACATGAGCAGTGGCTGGATCTGGCCATTCTTGATTAGGTTTCTGTTTGAATGATGAATCAGAGCAACCTTAATCCCTTAAAATCACAAAAACAAAAATCGCAGTGGATTAACACACTTTTGATTCAAAGAGAGGAGATAAATATAGCTTAGACTAATTTCTAAACAAGCTTTGAAGTCAAAAATATAATATCCAAGGAAGAGCGTGGGGGTGAAATCTTGGGGAATGTACGGCACACACAAGCTGGACAAACTGCCTATTATGCACAAATAAACCTTGGCATGTTTTTCTTCATGTTTAAATGGCAAGCATGGAAATATGTTATTTGCACATAATGGAAATAAAGTGATGCAAAAGGTGCAGATTTGATACAATGAATATTTTATATAATATCTTCAATTTGGAATGATAGCTTGACAAATTACAGTGAATCAAAGCACTATTTCTACTGTTTTAATCCTAAATATGTATGTATGTATATTTGTTGAGGGGGGCGTGTTCATTTTTTAAGGTATATTAAATGTATTCTTGTCTAGGTCCCTTTTGCATGTTTTGAATTGCAGTTGAACCCTTGCACCTGAAAGATAGGTGAGCGTATGCAGTCCAGTAGCATGGTGCCATAGGTTTTGTATATGCAATATATACCCTCCAGTAGTTGCACAAAATCTTCATTATATCCTCACGGCATCAAAACAAAATAAAAACCACAGCCATCCAGACAATAGTTCTCCTAGCTTTATCGTGTCTCATCCTGTTTCTGCCGTGAGTGAGTGCAGGTAGGTGCTGTATAGGTGTTAAATTGATTTCTGTTATTCATTTCTGGTTGGGGCCCTTCTGTACCACCATTGCGAGATTTGGGAGCAGTTGTAAGAGCGATAGAGGTTTCTCAGAGTGTCGTGCAATTCTGAAAGCTTTGAAGGTGATTATAATCTTTTGGGACAGATAGAGATCAGTATATCATGGTGAAATTGAGATTGAAGGCAGTGTAGAAAGATGTGTGCATAGATTGTGATGTATTACCCTCCCCCCCTCCCTTAACCAGTGAAGAAAGATGTTTAAGGGTGAAGAGGAAGGAACACACCAGGATTTTGAGTATTTGGGTCGTTTTGTTTGTATCTAAACCGGTGTCAAGTGAATGCCTTTAATTAAGCTTATGTATATACAGTATATACATCTGTAAATCATTCAAACAAAATATTTAAAAGCTAGCATGCACGTTGCAGAGAAGTCAGTTTGAATGTCAAGGGGTGTTCAATAATTCCAGGTTATGATAGGTTTGAATCTCTAGACTACACTTCTGCTTCTGGGCTCAAAGGCAACCAGATGAAATGCCTTGCGATCTTTGAGCCATACCACTACTATTTTTATTTCTCACACTTGAAAATATACATTTTTTTCCATGTCTTTTCTACGACAGTTATTCACTAATAAGTGTGCATCCTGTCTGATACACATCATTACAAGATGCCTGTGTCACAAGAAAATTGGAAACAGGGTTTCTCTGCAAACTCATTAGCCTTCTCATTCTGCTGTACTGCAGAACAGCTCGTATTCGAGTAATTAAACAAGCCATGCAGCCTTATTTCTCCAGCTCACCCACAGTCAGATAATTACTTACATGACAATGCATTAAGTTCTGAAAAAAGAAGAAGAAAAAAGCAAATCCTCTCATCATTTTCTACTGATCCAAGAGGGTACCTGTCATACTGAAAATAATTTAAGGAATAGGCCAAAGGCTCGTGCCAATCAGTCTTGGTTACAGTATTCCTCTTTTATAAGGGTTTACAGGTCTCTAAAGAAGGGACAGTTCTCATTTTGTTTCGTCTTGCCAATGCGACACACTGGCTGTCTCAGAAACAAGGCAATTGAGAAACACTTGGCTACATTGTTCTTGGAAGTACAGAATGTTCAGTGAAGCTTTTCTTTCAATGTTACCAGTCAACTCCAGTCAACAGTCCTTGAAATTGTCTGCTGTGCATTTTGTGTAACTTACTGCAGCTGGAGCAGTCAAGCTCCCACAAGCACATGCACAAATCTCCCCCCATCTTTTTTTGCTAATCGTTTTTTTTTTCTCCCTCTCCCTATTTTATTGTGCAGTTTACACCAAAAATATGTGAGCTGTCTTTAACCCTTAGTGTTTCCTCCGGTTGAGGGAATCATGTTGATGAAGAAGGTGTACAGTTAATAAATGCTTTAAAAAGTGCTTACCGAGATCCTAAATCACCTTAATTAAATTGCACAAAACAAAATCAAAGTTTATCATTTTGAATCAGCATCAGACATTTCATTTTATGTCTAAGTGTCGTGCTTTCCTGACTCTGGTTCTTGGGTTGCCTGTGCACATATGATCTGCATTGCAATGAGTTCTCCTCTCTCTTGCACATATCCACACACACAGCTTAACTAAAATCAAAACAGAACGGTTGGATTGATATCCTTTCCAGGGTCAAGTCTGCTCTTCTAATCTGTCTTTATCAATCATCTCTATGCATTCGGTCTCACACCAGAAACCCTAAACCCCTTGGAAAGAGAGTCTGTAATGCTGCTCTCCCCCAGGTGGCATCAAATGCACTCCATACCTGCCTGACCGACAGTCCGGCCCCCACTCGCGCTGTCATGTCCCAGGTCAACAGACAGTTATGGCTATTAAACGGTTACTAAAGGGTTTCTAAAGCTATTTCAGCATTAAATCATTCTGGGCATGTTTTTATCCCCCTCCACTAAAAAGTTAATTGAATTGGAGCCTTAATCCTTACATGAATAGATTTTAGAAGGAATAATCTATAGGGATTAGTGTGACTGTATTCGGGAGGCATTTATCTGTTCACAGGCTTCCACAGCACAGTATTTGTGGTATTAAAATGCCAGGTAAGAGGTGAGAGAGAACAAGGGAAAAACAGTGTATGTGGGAGGAAAACTTGTACAGCGTCCTGCACAATGGGAAATGAATGAGATTAATTTGATTTGACGGTGACAAATTGGGTAGGATTAGGTAAATGCGAGCTCCACCAGCTGCCACTGCTGCAAGTGTCTACAAAGAGACCCTCTCCTCATTGGAAGTCACTGGGGAATCCAATACAGACCTCGTTTCAATCTCTTTCATAACACAGGCTTGGGTTTACTGCCACATCAATATGCCAGTTTCAACATTCAGAGGTGTCTGAAGCCTTACGTCATAATATAGTTCCAGGTTTAAAAAGTAACAATGATAATAAAATAAACACAATTAAGACATGTCATTTGTTGAAACACTAACTCTGTCACCCCCTTAAAAAATAATTACCAAAATTGTGCATGTGTCCTGAATCCATTAAACATCTATTGAAACATTCTGCACAAGAGATAAGAAGGTTCACAGGGATTTTGTGGTATTGAAAAAAGAGAGGTTTTAAAGGTAAATCTAAAAATTTATCTTTTTACTGGTATTGCAGTAGATTAAAAATTAACCAGACTGAATTAATCTACAGGGGAAAGAAAGCAAAAGGGTTTAAATGACAATTCGCTCTCTGGCACAGTATGAGATTCTATAAAAAGCAGACTACTGTTATTATAATTATATTAGTTTACCAGGCATAGAGGGATTTTTTTTCAATAGGGGACATCAATCAATTAATCAATTAATCAATCAAAGGAAATGCTAAAGTAAACAGTTCCTAGCCCTTCCATTTTTCTTTGAGCTAATAAATTATGCTTCTCAAAGTATTTCCTTTTTAACATTAGTCACACAGTTCTGCCCTGTCTGTTAATGATTGCATTAACAGGGCAGAACCTATGAGACATCAGTGTAATCCTGTGAAACACGGTCAGAATTCATAGCATTTTGTAGCCCTTATTTTACGGTATGATGAAAGCTTGGGCTTTGGGCTGGTTATTGTGCTACACAGGACCGCTGTCTTCACGACTGGAGACCACAGCCAGGGGGCATGTGTGGAATTGATATGGGAGAGAAACTGTGATGTCAAGATATCAAGAGATGCTGCTTCACACAGAGAGTGGAGGGTGCTTGGATTTAGCTAGCCATCGTCTGGATACCTACTCCACAGAATCGATCAAGACATGCCTTTGAAAGAGCAGGATCTGCCAGTAACACATTCTCTGTAATGCACAATCACTAGTTAATAGTGAAGAGATCTTCATGGACCAGATGGCTTGTTCAGGACACTGGCAGGCAGCAGCCTCTGTTGATGGCTAGAATGCTTCACTGGGTTGGTAAATAATGAGGGAAAGTCGAATAAATTACAGTGTATTGCCTTTTGGGAGATACAGGCCTATATTAGGGGTTAGAGAAGAATACTGGGGTATTAACAGCCAACCACTTACCATCACCTGACTAGTCTACAGAGCTGCAGCCCGTCTCTGTGTATTCAGATGGGATCTGGGCAGCTCATTCTTTCAAAAGGCTCGGCTTTATACGAGTGTGAATGCTGGTTATGAGCTGTTGCCTCACAGTGTTATTTCTAAAGATCAGCACATTTTGTTCTCATGATGTTTCTTATGTTGTTATTTTTTAGCAGAAACACTTTTTCCTTTTTCTCACAGATGATTAATTCATATACAGTATACCCTAGTTTCCATCTAAACGCTGCTCTAATCCTCGTTCTGAGGATTTGGTTGTAATCACTCAAATCAGGGTAATACGTACAGGAGGGAGAACAATGTTAATTACATATTGTATAAGCAATGATAAACTTACTACAGTATCCTTCATTCAAATTCTGAGAGGAAAGGAATTTTAATGGTGGTATTTGTGTCCTGTCATCTTAATAGTTGAAAATAAAGATTTGCAAATATATTAATGCAATATTAATATTCCATCTCAGTACATTTGCATGAGCTTCACCATCAAAATATGAAATTAATTGGTACTCCTTTTAAAAACCAAAGTAGTACAGTCATTGTCATTTTTTTTTCAGCATCATAATTGAATAAACATGGGTAACCTCGACAACAGCAAGACAAAAGAAAATAATCAAACTCAAACAAAACGGCCACAATAGCAATAGAAAGTCCACTTCAATGAGACAACTGCGACCAAGGACACATACAAATAAGCATCTTAAAAAAAAAAAAATCTCCTCATCCACTCCTTAAAGACACCTACCTTGTCCACTCCAAACAATGAACTGCAGAGGAAGTTATCATTGTAACATTGTTTTTTCTTTCTTGTGCATCTTTTTGTAGTTAAGAGACTCAACATGCAAAGGATAAAATACCTGAATCTCTCTAGCTTGTAATAACATTCAGTGGGAGATCTGCCCATGATGTACAAGGTCCTAACCCAAAAATGTATTCAGATTCAAATCAGAGTGGGACCAGAGAATCCAAACAGAAACATGTTCAATAAGTTCAAGTGCATTACTGTCTGGGCACAGCAGGCACTTCATTACACACATGGTGGATGTAAGAAGTTGCTATAGTTTTTAAACATAGTTTCCCTCCTTAAATTATGCATGACCTACTATGAATATGATTTTTCTACCCCCAATCCCCCTAAGCATCCTATCTATAAATATGACCATGGTGTACACAGCTCCTTGAGAACTCAAACTTTTAAAAATATGTGCTTCCAAAACCTTCAATAGCGAGATAAAAGGGATATTTTTAAAAGGGGCAATTATAATGCCTTAGAGTTTGTTTACACACTGCTTTGAGAACTTGTAAAATCAGTACATCATTATTACTTTAAGGAACTCTTCTGAACCAGATTCATTTTAAGAATTAAACAAAAAGTTATGTTGTTATTATACAACTAATTTAATGAATCAGGATATAGGCTTACAAGAGACCTACCACTGACTGAAATGGCAGAAATAGCATATCAGTTTGTCGACATGTCCTTAATGCTTACAATTATGGGCATATTATCTGTGTATATACCCCTGTTGTTTTATTTTTCATTTTCAAATGTTTGCCATTCTTCACATTATTGTAATAAGTGTTTTTCCAAACTAGGCACCAATAAAGCATCGCAGCTGCACTGGGGAGAAAATGAAAGACAGGTGCGGGGAAATCATTGTAATTAGCAAACATTTCCAGCGTCCATCGAGACTCAGGTTAGGATTTAAATCGCATCTAACATCTGCTCGAGTCAGTGTGTAATATTGAAATGATGTGATGGAAATGCTGATGCGCTAGAAAAAAACAAAATAAACAATAACGTAAAACTAAACTGATTAAGACCTGCACAAACTGCTGATTTGTCACGGCAGGGGGACATGTTCAGAGACCATTTATAACGCAAAGATGAAGAAAATGAAATCTTAACAACGGCTCTTGTGCACGGTTTCTAGTTAGGACTAGGTAGTTTTATTAACCATATTAATAACTACACAATTTCACCTTTTGTCTTAAAATAAAATGCTGTCACTTAACAACCTTTGCCCCTGATTGTATTCAATGTGCTTGAGCAGGTCTAGGGACTCAAACTAAAGATGGGTCTGAGTTAGCCTGCATGCATGTGAGATCTATCGTTTTTCTTTCAGTACTTTTTATTATGTCCAGCATTGTGTAGGACCTGCCCTGTGGTCACTGCGGACTGTGTGGACCAGGGGGCTGTGACTGCGGCAGGGACAGCACATTAAACTGAAGAACATCCATAGTAAAAACAGAAAAATAAACTAGTCTATCTGAGAAGTATATTTGGTTTATGTTACAGCATAATTTAACCTCATTTTCAAAAACCTTTGTTGTGTTTCAGTGTTTGTTCTCTGTAACTTCAGTCTTCCCTGCCAAGCACATGTAAGCGAACAGACCATCTGTAGCCTCTCACCATCAGCCGGACACGTTTAACAGAGGCCTGTGCCACGGGCATTCCCCAGCCCTCTACACACAGCGACACCCATGACAGTTGTCCTGCCAGATGATGAGTCCCATACCTCTCTGACTCCGTGTCCACCGATCCAATTTAAAGCTATTAGCCCATTAGTTGTTCAGAGATCTGAGCGCCAGAGGTGAGGCCACATCCTTGTCAATATGCTGTCACAGTATCTTCTCTTGAGCCAGCTAAGAGCTACTGAAAGCATTTCTCCATCTGTAGAATTACTCCTCAAAGTGTTGTTTCAGACTCTTACACAATAATGTTGTGAACTTCCACAATAATTCGGCGGTGTTACCACACTCATGCCTTTGTACTACTACTTTGCATCATTGTTTATTACAGTTAGGGGGTTGTTTTCTATATACAGACATCCACCAGTGCATGTTGAGGTCTGTTTTATTATTTTACAGTGGCTATTTAATATTGTTCATTCAAAACTATATATATATATATATATATATATATATATATATATATATATATATATTTAGTTGTCCTCAGGGGAAGGTCACAGTGTTCAGGAGCAGAGAAGGTGGTTCCTATCAGAGCATTCCCGATCCCAGTGCTGCTGTCTACCGGTCTGGCTGGAGATGTGTTTAATGTTTTAAACCAGATCAAAACAGCTGGGGAGATTGTAACTGTCACGGTTTAACAAGTGGGGGCGACAGTCACATCTGGTGAGGTGTTTACAGATAAAAGGGGTAAAAAGACTGCAGCAGCAGGAGATCTGTGGAGGGGGAGCTCCCAGCTGGAGCACAGCAGTCATGGAGAGACAATGCTGAACAAGCACAGCTGGAGGAGAGCTGGAAACTATCTGTGAACAAGCCCGGGATGACAGAGACCGCCATGAAACGAGTGGTGCCACAGCAGCCTTGCCAATTTCGATCTCTGTGGGTGAAGTCCACACAGTCTCCGAGGGTGGCGGCTTCGCGGCGTACGTTTCTATTTCCCCAGAAGGAGTAATCACGGTCTCCCCCCTGAAACCAGCATAAGCTGTGGCAGGAGCAGCCTCTTCTTTCTCTCCACTGCCGCACTCTTAACACTTCATATCGCACAGGGTCACGGGTTCATCACTAAACATGTTTTAAATGATACCCTTGGAATCATTCAAAGCCACAGTGAGCATCATTGTGTGGACAGGGCTTTTGAAACAGTAAATACTGTCTTAATCACAGTGTCAAACTGACTAACATTAGCGAAAGCAGGTGTACCTCCTATAATTATTTACCTCCTATAGTTATTTTGGTACTTTGATTGAAAGTTTATTATATATATATATATATATATATATATATATATATATATATATATATATATATATATATATATTTATACATATTTTGTATAAATGAGAAAAAGTGAGAACAGGGTATCGCAGTACATCTTTATCTTCAGAAACTTTAACACCAAACTGAGACATAAATCACTGGTTAAGGTCTAATGGGAAATGTATCTATGATATAACTGCATCTAGTTTGGATGCCCAACCTAATACAGGATAAACTGTTTATGAGGAAAATATGAACATGAATATTTGTATTTACAGGTCAGTTTAGAGCACATAACATTTTAATTTCTGATATTATACAACTATATTACTTATACAGCGTTGTTATGCTAAGCATGTACTTTATAACCACTGGGTTTTACCCAAGAGCAAAGCGGGGATCAGCTTGAACACTTATGGCTGGATTTTAAATAGTATGTATACAAGCACAAACACAATTAACTCTTCATTTACTTACCTATAACATTTAAAATCAAGCCCTTAGTTTTTGTATTGGAAAACACAACCTCCCAAACATCTTCCATGAGTTTTCTATGGACTGATATCTCTATTACCTAGTTTTATGAAAGAAGGGTTTAAATACAAAATAAATAACGGAAGACTGTTTTTTGCTGTTGTCACAGGATGTAAAACACAAAGACAAGAAAAGGATCTAATGCTTACTGGAGAATGTAAAACTGCTTTTAACCAGTAACTGGGTTTTTAAGGAAGTATAGTATGATTCAAATTATTCTATTATTAGTTGTGGGTTTATAATACAACTATTTAGCTGAAATGAAAAAAATGAGAGTACCTAGCAGAGAAAGTTAATTTTGACTGTCTGGTTTCATTGGAACTACAGAATGGCTCTTTAGTGCTTGTTTTCCATTAAATTGCCCCATACGAGTGTTTCCGGAGCTCCCCTCTGCGCTGGCCCCTGCGTATCCTCTGAGCGGAGGGCCGTGTTTCACAGCTCAATGGGATCCAGTGCAGGCGGCTGTTTTGCATGCAGTAAGGAGGGTACTAGGCAGGTGGTTTATTTGAATGTGACGGTTTAGCAAACAGGCCCTCTCTTGTCTGGCCTCCTGGAGCCCAGTCACTGCAGGCAGCTCGTGTCTCTCTTCAAATACCATCTCCGCCAGGGAGCCCACTAACCCAGGACAACCGGCACAGGTGCACCTGAATCGCTGCACAGAGCCGCTGAGGAGAGAGGAAGTCCATACTCAGTCACACAGCTCTCGCTCTCGTCTGTGCCAGGGGACGAGCAAACGTACTACAGAGGAGCTCTCTCAGATCACAAGAGCACGTCCTGTTTTCACTGCCTGAAGAAACTCTTAATACGACTGCAAACAAGCACTGACTTTCTGTGCCGTGACTAGTTTATTTATGATTTGTACATTTGTCCACATTTCTCAGTTGATGAAGTCTAATCGACACAGTTATTGCTTCAGCTGGAATCAAGCGAACACAGTCTGTTTACTGTTGCAATATGGGGTGGTAGTCTAAAAAAGACAACCATCGACTGTCTTCACCGTCTTCACCTCTGAAAACTAATACCGGAGATGCACTGATTTCTGTAGGCTGTCAAAGAGTGGTTTGCACTCATCCAAAGTGCGGCGGGTCAGCGAGCCCTGCCTTTGATCTAGACTCGTTTTATGTTTCACCAAGCCTTAATGAATAATAAATCTGACAGATTCATCTAACAGATAACACCTTGTAAACCTGCAATTTATAATTGAAAGCGCTGGCTTAGGATGTGTAGTGTAAAAAATGTCTGATGCAGGGGAAGTTCAATGGCTCCTTAAAGGCAAGTAAATGAGGCTGCATGTTTCCTTGCATTTTCAGAGAATTTGAGCTCCTGTGTCCTGATTGGTCCCATGGAAATCAATTGCAGTAATCAGGCCGCTGTTCATATCATTAGAGGATCCACTGAGACAGGAGACATGATGGACAGCTAACCGTATAACCACAGTGTCATGGATCTGGTTATTGACAGGTCACTTATTCCTCGTTGAGTGACAATAGCCCAGATTAAGTCTAAACTTCCATCTGCTCTGTAATCGCATAATAAGCCCACATATGCAGTGGTCTGGTTTTAATGGGAGTCGGCTCCTATCTCAATACTGGTCAATGGGATTTGTTAAATGTTGGAATAAACTCTAATGTCTGAATTTATAATTGCACCTGCAGAACCATAAATTCATGTCTTTCTGTATATATATAACAAGCAAAAGACATGCATTTCAATTTCTCAATACTTTTTACCTGTAATGCATCCATTATGCCATGAAGCTAAAATTGCTTTTATTCTGAATGGCCCACGACATAAAAGTAAACCATTCATTTTTTAGATATACAATTTCCCAGACTCTTGCATGGACATCTGCACTTTAATTTATTGTAAGTTTTGAAAGGTGAATGTTAATGAAATAAATAATTAAACTTGTTTAGGGGAATTATTGTAATACATTTAGAACCGCAGTACACTGACACATCATTTTCATTAATATTACTAAATAAAATGATTATTAAAAAAACAACAACAACAGAACCATCACCAATCCCAGCACATCTTTCATTGCTGCCTTTCATTTGTACGTACTGCTTGAATAAAAACGTCTTTACGGTCACTTTTAGCTTGGTTTATAACATTCATATTATCATAAGGTTTTCATAATTAATTTATATTAAAGGCGGACAACCTAAAAAAACTATTTATTTTCACAATATTGTCAGTACTCGAGCCCGCCAGCCGATTTCAGTCAGACACATCTAGTATACGCATGAGCAAAATATGTTTCTTAGATGAGGTAAAAACATCCCCATAGCACCAATACATTATTTGTTTATGTATTTTATATTAAAATGGTGTAATCCTAACGTATTCCTCAGCCTGCTTAGTTTCAACAATGCTTGTGGGTAACAATTGTTTATGTAGATGTAGAAGGTATATGGACCAGGTGGGATTTGAGCACCTCAGTGTGGACCTGCTGAGATCTGGAGTTTACAGTGTAAACCCAGAAACAGATATGGGATTCAGACAGCCAATATTAAAAAAGCAAAGATCACGTTTCCTCTGTATTTGGTTTACCCCGTGGCTGTAGGTAATTCAAGACGGAAAACAGGAGACGCTTCTTCACACAGAGAGGCGTCACAATCTGGAACAAACTCCCCAACGATGTGGTTGAAGCTGAAAGTTTGGGAACTTTTAAAATAGACTGGATAGGATCCTTGAATCACTTAGTTATTAATGGACACCAGACGAGCACGATGGGGCGAATGGCCTCCTCTCGATTGTGAACTTTCTTATGTTCTTATGTTCTAATAAGATGTGGAAGCTGGAAAGATCCTTACGTGAGAAGCTGGATGAGGTGAATCAGATCTCCATTTAGCCAACCAACTGACCAGCAGCTCCCACTGAAGCTTCCAGTCCTCCGGTCCACGACAGGAGGGAAGATGAGATACATTGTGATTATTCTTTTAATCTGTGAAGTGCTTGCAAAGGGTGCTATACTCAATAAAAAATGATCGATTGATTGATTATAAAATGACCTGTGTTTGATACACCAGCTCTCACAAGTCTATCAGATACACTGATGCCATTGTGTTGAAGACATCTAGAATTGTATTGAAACAGGGTTCATTGTTTTTATGAAAAGCTCATGTCTCTTTATTTGACAGTAGCAAATCAAATCCAATCTTCTCTTCATGTTTGGTTTTATTGTTGGCATGCAGTTGTACAAGGCCTTGCTGCCATAGCAACCCAGCCAAGGCTCTTCCACTCTTTTGTCGAAGCGGGGCCGACGTTCGTCCGTCTCCCAGGAGGAAAAAGAAAAGGTCACTGCACCTCTTTATTCTTAGATCAACTGAAAGAATCTCCAGAATACCCATTTGAGGGGCATTTTGTCAGAAACAACAGGTCAATCTGCAAAGGCAGGGTTCAATATGTGGGCCATCCGTGGGCCTCGAGGATCGCGTCTCTTAGAAGACAGTGATGATTCAGAATGTTGATTTAACTTGATGGTTGTTTCACATTCCTTCCAAAATGTGGTGAACGCTGTAACTGTTCACAGGATTTGCTGTTTTCCGGGTTTGAACTGACTTGTGTCTGCACATTTCAAATGTAGTAGCATCATCTCTTCAAGGCATGTTCCTGACAGCATTACTGACTCAACACACTCTTGCATTTTGTTTCTCTTACAAGGCACTTTAAGCTTACAACAATATTATTTTGCTTAAGAGGCTGTAGGGTCATATTAAGTTAACGGAATACATTTATCAATGGAAGTTACAGGCATTTGCAGGAAATCATGGAATGGGAATACATCTCAGGGTACTTGGAAAGAGGGTCCCAGATGTCTTCTGATATTCTGGGACTTGGATAGTACATTGTGCTGCAGATAGAACCATGTCTTTATATATTAAAGAAGATATAAAGACACCATTATTTAATGATCACACGTTGTTCCTTCTTGTAAAGTGAATGACATTTTAATACCTTGCAGTTCATAATTGGGGCAGCAGTTTTGAAAGTAACATTATGTTACAGAGATGAAAACATCTGAATATGACAATCTTAAGCAGCTCGGTTTTCCCCATCTGATTTAGAGCAGATAAATGTGCCTTCCTTTTTATTAATCCTTAACATTTCATCTTCTAATACCTTGTGTGTATGTCCTGATTTTGTCATTTTCTCTTCTGCTCGTTTCTGCACCGAGTGGCTTATTTTGTCATTTCCTTCACTTCTAAAATGCATGACCTTTTCCGTGCTCTGATCCATGTCTAAGAGAATACTTTATGTCCAAAAAGCCCACGAGGTCATTTTGAAGCTTTTAAGGGAAGAGTTATGATGGGGCAATAGGAGTGGAAACTTCAATCATTGATTGTTCCGTTATTTCACACATACAGATCCTGTATTTTTCTGTGGGAATGACTGAGAGCAGGGGGTGTATGCAATTTCTTCGTGAATGTGCGTGAATGTATTACCGTGTGTTTGCAAATAAACTGGTCAATTTTAAACTGAATTCAAAGGTGCAAACATAAAAACGTGATCAGGGAAGTTTCAAACTCATAATCTCCTGTGAACAAAGATAAATGCTTGCTAGATGTAAATTGCCATGTATACATTATTGATGACAAACTGAATAAACATTACAAGAAGAACAAAAAATAATCAGTACATTAGGTATGCACTGTTACACCTGCGGAATGAAGCTTGCCAGGAAATAAATATACTTGTCGGTTTGGATACTATTTTATTCACACTATACACAGTGTAGAAATTGAAAAGCCAAATAAGCATTTGTTATTTACGCAGTGCAGTAAAACCAATATTGTGGTTTATTTTATTTTTGTTTGAACAGACATTTCTGGGTTTTTTCTTCCATATTCTTGACCTTCATCTCTGCAGAACCCCACTCGAAAGCACATCTAAGCCCCTCTAATCCTGCTCTCTTATTATACTTGTATTGCTTCTCTATAAGCAGCTCCCACAGGCCTTGCTGAAATACTAATGTCCTGCAACCACGTCCTGCAGATCTGTGCGTTACAATTCCTGTTTGTGAAGTGTGTGAGGATTTCTCTCCAGTGTTGTGCATCGAGCACTTTCAAGAGCTGTTCAATAAGGAGCCACGCTCTCCAGCCCAATACAATCAACTGATTCCAAATATCTTAACAACAATCTCGGCCTTCACTTCTACCTTGACACTCCAGAACATTGTCTTCTCATCAAATCAGGACAACGCCGACTGAAATGAAAAATGTCACTCTACTGTGTTCACTTTTCAGATACACGCTGCTGTGAAAGGACGACTGTATTAAAAACGGAGAAGTACAGGCTTAAAATGAAAGAGTTCTTTTTTCACCCCCTCATAATCAATTGGCTGCTTTCTTTTTGTCTCTCTCAGAGAACCCACTCTGCCGCTTGCATGTTGATCTCTGCCTGTGACGACATGACACAGGGCATTAAGGGACTCATAAATCCGAGAAGGACTGCTATTTAGAAACGCACTGAAGTTTGTTTCAATGTTCACCTTTGTTTTTTTTAAAAGCCTTTTAGATTTCCGTTCACAGACCTGTGAGTCATGCCTTTTTTTGTTCCCTGCCGAAGCCTGTCCTTGAAAATCTTGGAACACTTCTGAAAAGTACTGAGCTGAATATGGTTTGGTTTACTAAGATACTAAGAAAGAAGCTATGTTCCCCCTCAGTACAGCCTCCAATGAGTAATAAAATCACAAAGAGACATTGTGAACTGTGGACCTCAATAATGCATCTACAAAAACAGAGACAAGGCTTGATTGGCCTATTGTTCCCCATAGACTTGGGAAAGCCTAGCATGGGAAAGTTCACACTGCATGTCCCGAATGGTATCTGCTCTGTGCAGGGCTGTGGCACTACAGTTCCCAGTGTCATCACATCCTGCAAACTCCAATAACTCGGGTAGCAGATGACAGTGCACAGGGAGAGATTTAATGTTTTGACAATTAGTTGGAGCTACAATTGTTGCTGCTATATAGAGGACTGGATATGGGTGCTCTGTGCTTAATTTGAGGGTTTTTCTTGGGAACCTCATATTAAAACCTCTGGGCTCCATAGTCAATATGGTGTCGGCCAACTTTTAATTTTATACACAGAGGAACATGGCTCTGACCGCATGAGACCCCAGTATCTTTGAGTTGGAAGTCTGACAACAGCATGTCCTAGTGTTGTGTGTTGTTATACTATGACTGGTAGTGGGTTAGATATTGTGTTTTGAAGGAATATTGGATCAAAGTACCAAAATGCCTGGGATTTGGTTGTAAAAGTTAAAACTGGAAGCTCCAATGTGGCCTGATGGATCACAATATTGAATTCATACAAATACATTGTGAACTGGGATCAATTTGAGACTACTACTGCAGGAGAAAGTATTCTGGCTCATTCTGCAGCAGTGCCTTGACTGTATTGTAGCACAGCTTCGTGACTTGGGAAGAACATGAACTGTGACGCCATGTAAATAATTGTCTGTACATCCTATAGACGTATTTTATAAATGACATTTAGGAAGTGTAATGTTTTTCAGTACCATTAGACTTAATGGACCCTTTTTATACAAGTTGTTTTCTGTGGGTTATTCATTGGCAGCAGATATAATCCATTGTTGAAAAGCCTTTATAGTTCAATGCAGTATTGACTTCAGACTGCATGCTTTATGTTTACAGCACATTTATAAAAGGCAGAACTTCAAAGGTTGCCATGGGACCCCGCATTGCTAAAACACTTAAATAAAAGCATACCTTATAAAGCAGAAACCATGCCTGGACGATGAGTGCTCATAACAGCATAGCGTTCCTTTAGCAACTGGGCTGTGGATTCAGTGGAGTAGGTTCCCTCCGTCCTCATTAATTCTTTTTTGCCCGAGGTTGTTATTCACTGATCTCCCGTCTACATATTTGAGGTTCTGTTTCTTAAACAAGCACAAGTAATTTTTTCAGGGGCACCACAGGCCAAAGGTTTGCTAGCAACAAATAAAGCACTGAGGGACCTGAGGAACAGTCAATAAGTAAGCTTTTCATCTTTACTGCTGCTGTGCCACTAACAAAATACAAACAAACCTATTTGACCATGACAGACACCACACTTTGTCAGATACCACGTATTTAGACTAATAATTTTCTTACCTGATAAAAACACACCCAAAAGATGCTACATTGGCTTAAGGCATGGAGAGCTATCTGCTCTGAACTATCTAGCCTCACCAGAAGCGAGCAGGAGGCTCACCAAGGTGTACTGTGGGAACAATGTTGCATTGTGCATCTCGTAGACTTTATTCAGATGCAAGTGGAAACAAACTCCATACAACTAGACTTGTATCTCACATGGGATCAATGTTGAGCACTGGACTCCTTCAAGAATTAGTTAATTATTGTAAAGATCCTTTAAATCAGGGGTCGAGCTCAGTCTCATCTGGCTTTTATTCCAAGTAAACTGCCATTAACATACTTGGTCTGATTGAATAACTGGATATTTGTAATACACCTCTGCAGGCTGAGAGTGATGTTAGAAGTAGCACATCATCCCATTTTTTTAAGCCAACAACAGTAAAATACCTTAAAAGCAATATTATATACAGCCAATGAAACAAATAAGTAGAAGAAGTAATCAAGATGATCCAGCTGCAATGAATGCTGGATGACAGTGGCCCATGAGGAACAGAGTCCCCTGTAAACCCTGGTGGTTTAAAGGTCTCCTGAACCCGGTCTTTGCACAAGAGATGTGTGAGGTGTCCCAGCCCTAGAACACAGTCATACGCATCCAGATCAAGCAGTGTTTGGAGGGAGGGAGGTTAAAGCCCTGCCAGCTTGGGGTGGGCAACTACAATTAATTTTCTGCTCCTCATTTTCCAATAGACCAACTGATCCACAGGTGAAGTGGTGAGAGGAAGAGATGATTCAGCCTGATGAAAATCATTCAGGGCAGATATAGCACATGCAACACATTTCAAACAAAGTACCAGACATGCAGGGCAGTTCTGCTACCAAAGCACATTTGGATATGAAATATAGAACTATACAAGGGACTTTTCACCATTTCTACACATTAAGAAGGTTAATTCAAAAAGTGATTACCTCTCATTTCTCCTGCTCCAGCCTTGGAGTTGTCATGTTTAATGTGCCTAGGACTGTTAACACATTTCTCAGCTGTCATGGCTGACGAAGCGCCTCTCTCTCTCTCTCTCTCTCTGCCAGAGCCATGTGCCTCCATTGCGTGCTAAGCTTTGTAATTTTAATTGATTCCAGAAGAAAGACCCTAAAATTGAGTTAATGTAGTCCCTTCAGGGAAGCACAGTTATCATACAGTAAGTTAAATTCAGTTACTGTAAGGAAGAATAAGTGAACTAATTCAAGGTTTTCATACTCCATTAACCAGTAAGAGTTCACTTTCTCAGACGTCCATTATGACAAAAGAGGGAAATATTTGGCCTTGAGAATGTGTTTTCGTGCAAAGATCTTCCGTATATTGTTAATGCAATCCTTTTCATGTCAGCTAATTATAGGAGGTTATATTTGGATCCAATACTCAATTTGCTGTAATTGTGTTTGTATAGTATCTTGCAATGTTTTATTTATAGAAAAGTAATCGGCAAAATGAATAAGTACAAATGTATGCGTGGGTGGAGCTGGAGGACAGACTAAAGCCACAGTCATTGGCTGCGTTGGGTTCCTTTCAAATGCGCAAAGTGGTTGGTAGACTTTTCATTGAGTTGAAAAATGACAGACATGGAGACAATCCTAATGAAAGCACTGAATGCTGCGTGGACCTCGAATGAAATCATGGGAAGTGAGCACTGCATTGTGAGCCTTGATACGTTCGTTCTGCATTTGGCCCTGCCCCCTCGTACCCAATTTGGAACCTACATTTTTTTAATTTGGCTCATGCCGTATCATCTTTGAGTCTTAAATTAAATGATTCAATTTTGATGGGGGAAACACTGAGTAACCTAAAGAGACACCCACTCCACACCTCCTCAACACACACACACAATCATTTAACAAAGTACAAGAGACATCTGCTGGTCAACATATAATGCCCTGGGGTTTATTTTTTTTGTGAGAGTTCTGTCACAATTTTTTTTTTCTTTCATCTTCCAGGTGGGACTAGAAAACCTCAAGGATAAATTATGCCATTGGATTGGGCATTCAGATTCAGGTACTGACAAAAAACTACTAGTAGTCTTAAGTACCATACTCTTCACAGAAGAGAGCTCAAATATTTCCAAAGGAAGGCACCCGATATTTGTGGTTCTGGCCTTGCAGCCTTCTGGAGAATCTTAAAAGGAAAAGCTGGCGTTATTTTTTTTTTCTTTTTTTTTTCTTTTTTAGAAATTGGAATGATGATACACGTACAGCAATTACTGCATTCATCTCCCTTATATCCTTTTTTTATGAACAAGTAACAAAAGAATGAAGTCTTTCAATACAAGGAGCATACAATCATTATCACAAGAACGGAAAAAAAAAAAAAAAAAAAAAAAGATACAAAAATAACTCCATATTCTTTCTGAACATTTTTACAAAAGAAAAAAGGGAGGTAAGAGCTATTAAAAAAATAGCAAAGAAAATGTATCCGGGACTCCATTTTCATGAAAAACTAGGGACAAATTATATAAAAGCAGCAACAATTAAAACAATAACAAAAATAGTGCTTAATCAGAAGCTTCACTGGCTTCTGGGAAGAGACTTCACCCCTAGTTTGTTACTTGTCTTGGGACAATACAAATGGAAGATCCCAGTAAGTAATAGCAAACCGATGCCTTTCCCCCCCCTCCCCCCCAATTCTGTATGTATGTCACCATTAATTCCACATGATACACAGAAAACTCAGGGACCCAAAGGGGAACCTAGTTATGTTCACAATATACAAAATACCGAGGAGTCCATAGCTACCTAACACATTTACTACAGCACAGGAACCAATGAAGGTACAGTGTACAAAGAAACTGTAAACACAGCACAATAAATAGATAAAACAGCAGGGTCCGCACCATGCACATGATGTGATGACATTTCATCTCTATACAACTCTCACATCTCACACTCTTACCAGTTGCAATTTTTTTTTTTTTTTTGTCATTTTTCCCAAGTGCAAAACATCACAAATGAACAGTTCTGTATTCAAGTAACGTATATACAAGGGTATTACAAATATGCAGTACTGTACATATAATTGCCATATTCATAATTTACAGATGTTGATTCCTCTTATTAACAGTAACAAATAAAAAATGAAAGCATGAGATGAGCATTGCAATTAAGTCCCAGCAGTTGCCATGGAAACACAATGTGCTGCATTCCGCCATCCCTTGCACTCACAATGCTACCGATGCATAGCACCTGAACGGGTTCCCACGCCGAGGTCCTGCCCACAGGCACTACGTGACTTCCATGGCCACTGTATTGTCCGCTATACTGTTTAGTGCTGGCTTTTCTTTATCATGGTTTTCCCTGTAGCGAGAACAAAAAAAAAAAAAAGAAAAAAACACAGAAGGTCACTTCCTTACCCCAACGAACCTCTTCACCACGGTCACACGTTCAGAACTTAACGCTTCTTCCAGGCAAAGACGCCGACAAACTATGCTTTGAAATGGGAAACATGCACAGTGGCTGCAAAGCAAGACTGGCTGAATTAAGCTCTCTCATGAAGACTGACAATCCCGAACGGCCATGAACACGAGTGCAATGGTGGACAGGAACTGCCTGCAATTCTATAGCAATCCTTTCACAAACACACAAAATTATATATGTGTGTGAGCATATTCTTTATCATTTGGAGCTTATAATGCATGTACACACACAGCACATACACACAGAGCTACACTTGGGTCAGGAGTACCATTTACAATTCTTGCATATTTTAAAAATGAATCATGTTGCTTAGATTGAAAATGTACCTGCATAGTACAAACTAATTCAAGGTCTGCATGTTGTTTTGCAAATGTCTTGGGGATTTAAAAACACTTCTTATTGTGTCCACTTTACAAAAGGCCTCTGATGCAGCCTTTGTTTTCTGACAAGCACCCGACACAAAGCCCGGCGCAGATGCTTACCTCGGTACTATATCCATGGAGGACGAGGCGGTCACCTTGGGCATTTGACAGTTGGTCGTTGCAGCCAACTTTAAGGCAGATGAGGGAACCGTGTTTATAGTCCTCGGTATATGCCGTGCGTTCAGAGTGGCGATCGAGTTCACCGCCCCCCCTGACGAGGGCATGCTCAGCCGGATGTTATTCCCGATCAGGACCTGAGTTGTGGAGTTGGCGGCAGTCCCGTGGTGACTCAGCGCACTGTGGGAACTTGAAGTCTGTGTGTTGTTGGAGGGCTGGAGAAAGGTAGAACCCACCGCCGTCGTCGACTGGCTTGTGTGTACAAGTGCAGTAGGTGCGGAGCTAGTGAGGTGTAAGCCCTTGTATACTCCTGAAAGAAGAGGGCAAATTCAAGCCATGTCCAAGAAGCACGTTGTACATCACCCTGTTCTAGCCATGCTGGTGCTCAAGGATTAAAAGGCAACAAGTCAGGGCATCGTATACAATTCCTCATTATAACTGCATATCATCTATTTTGTCCAAACAAATAAAATAAAGTAAAGCACCACATATAAACAAACAAGGCAATGCATTCCAAGTTATTTTGGCCCTGGGCAACATGCAGCTACACTTGAAATTTGCTGGCATGTACACAGTATTTACATGAGCCAAACAAACATTTGAGAATCTGCCATGAAAAGGAACATGGAGAACTTTGAATGTAGGGGTAGGACATCCTCTAATTACCTACTTTAACCCCACAAGTTGCAAAGCATACACTAATATGACATTTAACAACTAAACTGGTTCTCACCCCCTTTCCAAAATCCAAGAGGATGAGACCAGAAGTGCATTTTAAACAAATCTGAACTCTCTCTCACCTGAGGCCTGAAGGATACCATTGACTCCGATTCCCAGCACCACCTCTTCCTTCGGCTTAAATGACATGAGCTGTTCTGTCGTCACCAAAGCAGAGGCAGCATACTGGGCAAACTGGGAATCCAATGTCTTTGATACCAAACCCTAGGCAAGACATTAAACAGCACTTCAGATTGGATCATCAAATGAGGGGCTTGAGGAAGGAAACTCACGAAACCGGCTGCATTTCAAACACGTACTCATGGCCATTGCAGAAAACGGTTAAACCCCACACAAGCTGTTCACCTCAGGTCGACACAGTGCAGCGGTATTGTAGCGAGCAGAGAGGAGGGGCTCACCTGTGTACTGTTGGTGGCAGAGACATTATTGGCCTGTTGCTGCTGGATCTGTGCGAGTTGCTGTTTCTGCATCAGTGCGAGCTGCTGCTGATGTTGCTGGTATTGTTCTGCTGTGAATGCTAAGGAGGGACATAGAAAGCTTTAGTCAAAGTCAACAAGTCAGTCTGGAAGCTGGTAGGGGTGATATCTGCCCTTTTTCTGCCATTGTGTTTAGGTTAGGGAGTTAGGGAAGTACTTTGTTTATTTTAATACGTTATATGATTACTTCTCTTAGTCAGTTTTGTTTTTTGTTTTAGGGCATCAGTGCTTCCCTTTATAAATATCTGAAAATAAACAGCATCATTTGTCACATAAACCCTTTTCTGTGTCTTGGTCTGGGAGCGGGCTCTGTTGTATACCTCGTACCCTTACATTAATTGGTCGTAACATTATATATAATGCATATTTAGATGTATAGATCCACAAACATTGTATTAACGGTCATTGAGCTACTTGAGCGCAATACGTAGTACAAAAATCATATTGATGTAGGTCAGAAACATTTATAACAAACTGACAATGTAAAGCAAAGTCCACTACGAATGTTAAACTGGGTTTCACAGAAAGCCTTGATACAATCTCTCAGTACGAGATGGACACCCTCTGCCAAATCTACACTATGGCCAAATAAAAAAAAGTTTAAAGAAATCCAATTTGTAATTACCAGCAGCTGTTTCAGAAGTTAAGGCACTGGTTGTATTTGCATTAAGGAAAATATGAATTTCAGATAAGAATGCAATTTTAAAATGCTAGCACTACAAAGCAGCATGAGGCAGGTTTCCAACCCAGTAATGACCTTAAGAAAATTGCTAAATGAACCCATGCATTTTTCAAAAGGAAACCCATCAATGAGCTCCATCAAACGTTACAAAACCCCAAGCTTATTCAAATACTGAGAAAATATAAAAAAGCCATACTGACAGCCCAGTAAATAAGGAAATCATATGTGAACATGTAAACATAATACTAGCATCTGTAATCTGAAGATTTCCACGATGTGCACTTTCATAATTTTGCCTTTTCATTAATTTAAAATTAGTTGAACTGTTCTCGTTTATTGCCATGGGCTTGGTCCAAAATCTCTATGGATCAAATCAAAGATGACTATCTGTTGAACAACCATTAAATGCCAGTTCTTCATAGAGATTTTATACATGTGCTCTAACTGGTGCTGTTAACAACAGGTTAGGGCTTTTATTTTAGTGGCAAAATCTGCTTGATAAAAACACATTTAAATGGTTAGTTAAGAGTGCATTTCAATGTTTAAAATCGATCCAGAGTTCTAATCTCTCTAAACGGGTTAATTATAAATTGTCACTCGAGTGAGAAATCTAATCCTGAAGCATAATGGGATTCATGTTAATTCACTAGTGGGATAATTACATTTATTTTACAAGCCAAAGGAAATAAAAAGGAAAGTGGTGTCATTACACATCAAAAGGTGTAGTACCCTAAAGAGTGATACAAATATTGAATGCCAGGAGAATCTATGCAGTCTAACATCCTACACATGGAAGGCCAAATAAGGACAACATTCATAGTTCATATTTATATTCACAGAAGGATGTCTACACAATCAATAAGAAAGCTAATACATTAATAATGTATTCATTAAATACTTGCACTGACTCTCGAAGCTTAATCTCAAGCAGGCAAAAAAAGCCAAGATGTGAATGCAAAATGCCTCACTATTTAAAAAAAAAAAAAAATCACTAGGTATCTTAGTTGGAAAGCTTCTATAAAACCTTTTGCTGTAGAACTCTTGTAAATCAAGCATCGTTGCCCCAACCCACCTCCGAACAAAAAAGCCATTACTGAGCAGACGACTCTACAGAACCAAAATAAATAAATAAAATCAATGAAACGTCTTAAATAAATTTCATGCATGGCGGCACTTTCCAATTACCTCTTGAACACAAAGTTTCTAATTCTCTTACCCTGTAAGAACCTTTTGATTCCTGCTAAGATCCCCAGATGCACAAGTCAAGAGAAGTAAGAGAAATTGCTTGGGTATACATAGCCATAAACAAAAAACACAGTAGAACAGAAATAAATGAATTCTCAGTGAAGTACAGAGCACACTACGCAACATACCAGCAATGGGTGTGGAGCCAACCCCACTTCTATTTTGGGTAGAGGTACCGCCAGCCTGGGTCCCAGGTTGTGCCGAGGATGTCCGAGTCAAACCCCTGTACAGTTTCCTTGAGGAGACTTCTACACTGTCTGTATCATGTAGTGGTAGTGTCCGGGGCCTAAAATGTCTCCATCTACATGATTTAATGTTCAATAATATCTGACTGAGGTCTCTAGAAGGATTTCTGTCCGAGGTATTTGTTTCTGAGGTACTGGCAATCTTGTCAACTGGAGAGAGTGGCGGAGAGGCAAGCATTTCCGGATCCAGCCGATGAAATACATTGTCAAAGTCCGTGTGTAGTCTGTCCAACAAGACCCTGAGGGGAAGAATAAAGAGGGACATGAGCAGCCATTAAAGTGGCATTATGCACCTCAGCCATCCCGTTTTGTCTTGGAAATAACCTGCAATTTTTAGCCATCTTAAGAAAGGAACCACCAGTATGAAGTGTGAGTTAGAGAACATGGTGCAACGTTCACAGTCAACACTTTCTGCTGCCTTCTGATGCAGGCATATTATTGCGATCATTTAAAAAGATTCACAAATTATTAAATTTGGAGAATGGACACAAAAAGCATATTTCACACTCAGAACCACAGTTTCAGTTGCCAAAAAAATCCTCTAAATGACATTTTCTCTGACTCCTTCACCGATGAAAAACAAGCATGTGCTGAGCTGCAGTGCTACATTCAATTTAGTACTTTTGTTAACATGCAGCCAAAAAAAAAAAAAAAAACTGTCATGCATGCTTTTCCCTTACAGTGCAACTTCCAATTTGCCCAGTCAATCCAATATCTAATCTATTGATATCCAATAGTTTCAATTCTATCCATTAAGAAAGATTTTATTATTTCACAGATTGCTTATTTCCCTTCACCTCACTGTGGTAGTTAATTACTTATATTTGTGCACAAGATACTTCCCTTGATTATAGTCTTTCTGCCGTTTATAATAAAAGCAATTAAAACATGGCCGCAGAATAAAGTTACAGATGGTTAATTCAACTAAAATCAGAGCTGCTTTGGTTACGTTGGGAAAATAAAAGGCCCTGTGTATGATCTGAATAAATTACTTATCAACTGGTCTAAACTGGCATAGCCTTAGTCACAGTTCTCCCCTATAAAGCCAAACTGCAATGGAGTGTGAAGTCCAGGCTGTACGGGAGGCCTGTTTCCAATTGATCACCCCCATCTGTTGTGGAGACCAGCAGGCGGTTGTGAAAATACCATTGGAGTGCAATCGACAGATGAGGTACAGTTGGTGAGGCAGATAAATCTGTATGCAGCTTCTCACAGCACCGTTATCACATGGAAAGCTCATTTCGGTCAAGAAGTTCAACTGTGTAGCAAGATGATAAATATGCCAACCTGCCACCTCGCCCGATGCGCCGCCGTGCAAACCCCACGCAGCGGCGGGGAACAGAGAGCGTCGTGAGGCAGTATCTGTAGCGTACATCTCCCAGACCTCCCTCCGAGGGACTACACCAGGGCCAATTGCCAGTTTGGTCCAACCTAGACTGAAAGGGGGAAGAGAAAAAATAGCTGCCATCATTTACTTGTTGTGACCAAACATACCTACATGCAATTGGAAAATTACTTACAGCATAATATTGACAGCCTGCCTTCCTACGGAAAGCAAATGGACCATCTGGGTCATTTTCTTCCTCAGCTTCTGAGGAACCTGAATGAATCTGGAAGAAAAAGGAAAAATGAAACATTTGATTGCTACAGGTTTGAGATATGCTGCAGATCCTAACCATTAGTATAGGTCAAGCCTGTAATCCTACAAAAAGGACCAGGCTAAATTGACCTAAATTACATCTGAAGATTTGTCGGGCTCTCGAGACTCATGATAAATACCTGGGAGAAGGGTTCTTCATCGGAGCTGGGGAAGTCGTACTGATTTAAGTCCTTAGGATTGAAGACTGGCAGTACAGAGGGACCTGATTGCTGAGGAACAGCCGAAGTAGATAAAGGTAAGACTTTGGGCTTCTTCTCATACTTCCTTTTTGTTCTGACAACTTCCGTCTTCTCTGGCTGAAACAAAAAAGGAAACCAGAGATTCATGAGATTGCATGAAAACATTTTTCTTTTAGTTCCCAACGGATATTATTTCTTTTCTCTTTATAAAACTACACAAATATTGTCTACTGGCTGTACGGAGTATGATACATTAACTAGTACATTTCCTAAACATTCGGGGAGATGGATTGGATGATGGAAATGAGGAGACATCTCGTTCTCCCTGACAAACTCCTCCATCCCCTCAAAGGCACTTGAACCTCACCTTAGGTTTGTATTCTTTAAGCTCCAGGTGATCCTGGTGCTTGAACTGATTTGATAGGGGAATGATTGGCATTGTGTACGTCGGTTTCACTAGCTGTCGCTGAGCCAACACCTCGGCCATAATCTCACCACCAAAGTCCGCTATACTGTACCTAAGCAACAGTTGAAAAGAGCACGTGTGAGGATAATACAAATTCAAAACTAGAAGGCACAAGTTCAATTTTGAGTACAGCCCTGGACAGATCATACTGAAAACCTTGTGGATGATGGTCAAAACATTGTGAATTTAAAGATTAGTGTTCCTGGTGTGGCATTTCATCTATAGGGTCTTTCCCCTGCTGCTTTTGAAAATTGTGAAACAATATGAAAGTTGACAAAATCCATAAACAGTCCCAATTTGCTCGGTTCATATTTCAACTCAAGTTGACGGACGATCACACTGCTGAAGCACCAATCCAATTTTTATTATGCAAAAATATTCCGCAGTGCGTTCAGTCTAACTGCGAGATTGATTAAACCAAACCTTGTGCATCATCTTAATGTGAACGATGTATAATCAGACTGCTTCCCTGCAAACATCAAAACTAATTGTGAAATGTCAAGTTCATCAGGAGAGTATTTTAAGAACATGAAAGGTCAACGCGAGTTATTTTGCCAGGTTTCTGACCCTGAAGGAGAAATACGAAGGTAATACAATTGTTCTGAAGCAGACAATCACAGCATCAGTCTGTGGGGTAGAAGTGGACTGTTCATTTATCTGGTCCATTGAGTCATGTGTATTTAAAAAAACAGTGCTCCTCACCTCTTCTCTATGATCTCCAGTGTCAAGTGCAGCAGCTCTCTTTTACTCTTCTCTCTCCTCTTAATCATCTCCAGGATGGTCACTGCTCGGCTCAGATCTCTCCGCAGCTTCAGCATTTTCTCATACGATGCCTCATCGTTCTTCCGATTCTGTGAAAAAAGTTAAACAAGGTGTTCTATACACACACTTTGATGTGCACAAATGTAGATGTTATGACCTGACAGAGGAGGAAAGGAGCCACGTACCATGAAACTATCTGTATAAACTCCGGAAAGATGCACTTATGCCAGAGATCTGATTCAAAGCAGGAATTAAAAGTTAAACCTTACCTCCTTTTGAAAGATTTTCACGCCTTGGTGTCAATTAATTTCAGGCATCAAATCAGCGAACCACTAAGTATTTCTGTGGTCAAATTGTTTTTAAACTAACCTACTTTGACACAGTAAAGCACGACATGGAAGGTAAATGTGTGGAGGCTCCGGCCTAGTGTATGGTAGCTCTCCTCTCCACCCTACCTTGCGCGTCTGCATCTTCTCCGTCCTCCTGCGGAAGGCGACGTAGGGGTCGTTGGTGCTCGAGCCATCCCGCTTCTCCTGCTTCACCAAGGGGATGAGGGAGGCGCTCTTGCAGCCTTTCCTCTTGCGCGTCCAGTACTCGAACACCTCGCGGATCAGCTCGTCGTCCTCCTTCAGCAGCAGCTTGGCCTCCTGGAGAGTCACCAGCTGAAGGTTAAGAGTTAATTCACCGACTCAGTACCCAGCACTTTCGACAAGATACTGGATCAAGAATGCCGCATGGCTCCTGCTAGAACGTGGGAAATGGGGTCTTGTGCACAGTATGGTTTATGGGAATAGACATTCAGGAGTTTCCATTTCCGTGCCCAGACGAGCGCAAGTAAACAGTGAGATTTGGGATCAAGGAGATTATGACAATTGGACCATACTGGGGTGAAGTAGAATGAGTATTTTACATTTTGAAAAAAGGCTATATGGTTCAGAAGAAATACAAGTTTATTATCCCAAAACAAATTAAAAAATGATATACAAAAAAAATAAATGACTAACCTCACACCCATGCCAGAATGAAAACATGATTTTCCAGATTAAGATGAACACTCTAGCAATCCAAACAGTGTTGCCGTTACCTGCTGTCCACTGCCCTTTTCCAGCCGGTCAATCATCTCCTCAAACTGCAGAGGAGTGATCTCCATCTTCTTCTTCAGCTTATTCACAAACGCCTCATCCTCCGAATCCAAGTCGTAGTCCGGCTGCTCAGCATCCAGGCTGAAAGCTGGGTTGCGGCAACAGGAGAATTAGAAATGCAGAAGGTTACTCTCCAGGATGTTGAGAGACTGCCATAACGGCAATGATTAATAATTACAACTACATGGCTGCTTCTAAACATACAACTCAAATTCCATACTTCAAGTTTCCTTCCATGCATCAAGTTCAATAAACAGCAGCTGATTAATGATTAATTAAGTATGATTTCAATTTCTTGTTTTCCAGATTTAAACATGTTCACAGAAGAAGATTAATCTTTAGATGATTAGGCCTATAAATACAGGACTACTTTCAGATTTGCAAACCTCAAATAAAAAGCTATCGCAGAATACACTGCAATTCTAAATCAGACAAAGAATTTTAACAAGAAAAACAAAAACAAAACAATTGAAGCACAAACTATGACTAAGTGATTTCAGAATCACTCCAACCTCCACCCCCAGCTGTCAGATTTGTTACTGAAAGCAAAGCTGAACTCAATATAGTTCATTCCTACATCATGACAGAATGGTCAATATTCTATCACCAAAAAAACAATGACTGCATCAGATTTTACCTTTCCATTTCAACTAGTTACACATAGGATGGTTAGTGTACTAATAATACCATTAAAAGGTTACAATTGTCAAAACCTACACAATAACAAGGAGCCCATTAAATCTAGTTCTAAGTAAAGGAATTAAAACTATTATAAAACACTGCAATATTGTTATACTGGGGTAGTTCGAGTAGATTTAGCATGAAATAACACCTTTGGTAGGGGACTCTGAGGTCAATTCCATTTAATCAACTCCAACCGTACTCCATTAAACACAATGGTGTATTTAAATAACTAATAAATTTCTCTATATATCTTACTGAATCTTACATTTATAGTAGTATTGTATACACCACATCTATAATGTGTATATGCAAGAAAAACTAGGTGGAAAAGTGTCTGCAGACAGTGTCCATGCGATACATAGACAGTATGAAAAAAGGAGATGTCAGGTTTACCTTGAGCACTGAAGTGAACGTAAATCAATAAATGTCATTTGAACGTCAATTACATAAATTCCAGTTCCAAAATTGATCTTAAAAGTGACCATTGGAATTCCAAATAAACCCGATCTGAAAGTGTCCGGACATGAGCCATTCAAGGCATTAACCAGTGACTAAATGGTCCGTTTGTCTTATATAAGATTAGAACCTAATTTGCGGAAGTCAACATGAAAGCTGCGCAAAGTTCAACACCAAGAATCGGTAATCTGATTTGACGGAACAAGCAAAGCAAGTTGGGGTTGATTTCTCTGACTTCAACTACACTTTAAGCCTAGACACTAAATAGTATTAAATTACTGATGCTGAAATGTGGAACAGATGAACAAGCTAATCTTCAAATGTAAGATGCGTATTCTAAAACATTTCACTAGAAACATCTCATGATCCTAAAAGCAGCAGATAACACCACTAACCAACAGTCCCTGAAGAAAATTTGATGAGAATTGTAAAGAACGAGGTGCACGAAAATGAAAACAAGCGTTTTAGACTGAACACCTTCACCATGATTTAAATATTACCAGGATGACAGACCCATTAGACTTAATCTCCCCCATTGTTCTTTAACACTCTGGGTTATTCCCCTTACTGTTCAGCTTCTTAGTGTAATTAGTGTAATAGTGCAGCAGTCAGTAGTTAATTACAGACTTGTTCCCACAGCTAATACAATATATCAAGCTAGGCCATGAATAATTCAGGAAAGAAAGTTATAATTGTGCCCTGCAACAATATTAATTTGGACACTGATAACTTTACTAATCTAAGCCAACTTCTACAAACGCGATTAGAGAATTGCTGGAAACAAAAGCCACTAACACCTATATTACTAGGAAATACAACATTCAAAATAAATCAAGTTCCACCGCTGGACAACTTGTGATGGAACGAAAAAAAGGAATATTTGTATGCAAACAGGATCAGTGGACAGCTTTGAAACCCCTTTCTCTGACCTTTTTTGGGTGGAAAATGCAGTGAAGCTGATGAAAAGACAGGGAAAGGGATTGACAATATATTAAATCATTACCGTAAATCTCTAATATCCATTATAAGAACTGCCAGAAGACCAACTGCATAGGTTTAAATCTCCACAAATACTGTACATCTTTAAAACTAAATCTCTCCCAATTTAGAATGAAATTCAAGTTTTTAAGTCAACGGGAGGTTGTCTAAAATAATACTTTTCTTGCAGTACTTACGCTGTATGTGAATGAGCTGCTTTGGCATCTTGAACTCCCCAGGGTAGAGAGATTCATAGTAGGCAATGTTGCTTTCTGCCTCTGGAACCGGAATAACCATATTATCCCGCTTCTCTCCGTAAACCTGCTGCGCCGAAATCGCCCGCTGGAGATGGTGCTCCTATAGGAAGGAGGAAAGAAAGTTAGGACTCTCAAACTGACAATGTTATACTTGTGTTTAGTCAGTCATCTTTCAAAATAACAAGTGTCTCATTGATCAGAGTATTACATTTCTTCAATTACAGGCTGCAGTGGCCACTGATCTTTTCTGGGTCATATACAAATTGAAGACATGCTCTTTGAAAATCCTGTGACCACCTGCCTTCTTTATAACCAGTAGGCTTATTACCTTACTGCCCCTTGGTGGTTAGTATTTTGTTTCTCCTTTCAGTATTTTAAAATGTAATGTTGAAGACATTTAAGTTTTTTGAAAACAAAATGATGAAATAATGCTAGGGCTCTGGATTGAACGTTTCACTATACCATCATGTTAGTTCTGTAAACTTATAATTAACTTTCTAAATAACTTGCATCTCTGCAAGTGCATATTTATAATACTTTATGGTTATATTACATATTGTCACCAACATTTTGGTTGCAGTATGCCAAAAACTTCCCTAAACATTAAAAGAAAACTGCACACCCATAACATTATATATATATATATATATATATATATAGCACAGAACACAGTAGAACACTTCCAAGTTTGAAAGCTATGAAACAAATCCATTTAATATGTTCACTCTATTCTGAAATGCTTTACTTGTTCTACAAATTAACTTTCTAATGGAATATCACAAGATTCTCACAAAAAAATTGTTCAAGCTATAAATAACTGCCCTGGAGTTTTGTATTTTTCCCCATTTGCATGGTTTTAACTATGTGCATGAGCAGTGCATTTTAGAATCGGAAACTTTTCTACACATGCAGATAGAAGTGTAGTTGGCAAGCATGTAAAATGTGGAAAAAAAAGATACCGCTTTCATTATTCCAACTGGTGTTACATACCAGATTCTCATTTTCAGTGCCCTCCACGTGAGCAATTACACTGACTGACACTACACAGTCAACACAACTCAAAGTGGTGAGGTCTCAAATGACTGGAACATGCATTACGTTTAGGTCAAACTAAAGACAAAGCATTGGAGGCAACATTTCACCTCCAGGGATTTCTTCAACGTGAGATTTGTATAAAATGCAAAAGTCACCATAGCAATACCAATTCAACACAGTTTGTTAAATCTCATCTTTTAAGAAATATTCAAATCTAAAGCACAATACAGTTTATAATTCACATGTCCTATAACTGCAAGGAGAGTTTTAAAAGCAGATTATGGGAGTTTATATAGCCACACAACCACAGAAGGAAGAAGACATGCTTGTGGCTGAAATCTACATGCAACTGGCCAAGCCGTCAGGATATTGTCCAACCAACCAAAAGCTCACCCATAACAGACCACAACATGATGAAACAACACTCAACATAAATCATGAACAATATTAACATGGTGGACATTCAAAGTTAAAGCAAAACTGAAATGTAATCTCACCTGAATTATTAAGCCTCTTTCTTTGTATTACAATACCAAGACCCGAGGAAACAATGTACTGTAGCTACTACATACTAATTGATGAATTTATGGAGATCTACTTTTCCATATTACCATGTCTAGAATTAAACTGATGAATCTCAGAACAGATAAGTATACTGAAAACCAGGGAACATTACAAATAAGCATTTGCAATCTTAAAGGAACTATATTTGTAACATGAACAATGACGCTACACAGCTGCACCAATAGCCAATATGAAACTACAGGATGAGATTTGATCTTCAGATAAAGACCCACTATACTTTAATGAAGAAAAGAGCTTATTTGTGTAACAAAGCAAGTGTTATGAATCTAGATTGTGCTTCGATTTGAATCTACCAGTTGCCGAAAACCTTAGGATCCGTGCACAAGAAAACGGCTATTCTAAGCATTCAAAAATGTATAGAAATAAGACAAATGGGACATGCTGAAAGTCAGACTGAGAGAGCATAAAGCCTAGTAATGCAATGAAAGTAAAAATATGTTAGACAATGGAAATAACTAGACACTTTTCACACAAAACCAGGTAACATGCCAAACATATCCATGGGGGTGATAAAGGGGTCTGTGTCTCGTCTTCATTTTAGGAATGGAAAACAAATCTGCATAATCAAAAACAAATCGAGCTAAGGAACAAGTGCAGTGATTGTTTCATTAGTTTAGAAATTGAATTCCAGATTGGTTATTTACCACATTAATGCATATATCTTTGCCATCACTGTACTTCATTTCATCGGTTGGTTTAGTTTAATTTCAACTACTCTAGGGACCTACATCCACCTTAATTCTACAGACCAGGAGGCCAAACCCAAGCATGGATGAGGTCATGAACTTGAGTAAGATTCTTATAACTAGGGAAGCAATTATGGGAGGGGTTGGCCCTAACATGTGTTTCATGTTCTCTGCACACAGCTGTATCAGAAGCATTTAGAACCTCACAGCCCACTGCACGTCTGAAACACTACAGTTTTCAAATTATCTCCAGCTGTTCACCAATGGATAAAATCTAAAGCAGCCAAATGAAAAATGTTGCAAGTATCAACCCTTTCCTTCCTGCAAGTTTTAGAAAAGACACTGAAACAATTGTAAAAGCATGCACAAAGTTTAAGAGTCACACAATTACTACAAAATTTGAAAGTAGTACAAAAATACTACAGTATTTAATAATTTAAAAACAAAAACAAAAAACAAAAGAACCTTAAAACAATGCATTGTGTTCAAGACTGTGTGGATCATGTTCTTTTTTTGGACCCTAAAAGTACATTCTACACTCACCCTAAAGGATTATTAGGAACACCATACTAATACTGTGTTTGACCCCCTTTCGCCTTCAGAACTGCCTTAATTCTACGTGGCATTGATTCAACAAGGTGCTGAAAGCATTCTTTTGAAATGTTGGCCCATATTGATAGGATAGCATCTTGCAGTTGATGGAGATTTGTGGGATGCACATCCAGGGCACGAAGCTCCCGTTCCACCACATCCCAAAGATGCTCTATTGGGTTGAGATCTGGTGACTGTGGGGGCCAGTTTAGTACAGTGAACTCATTGTCATGTTCAAGAAACCAATTTGAAATGATTCGACCTTTGTGACATGGTGCATTATCCTGCTGGAAGCAGCCATCAGAGGATGGGTACATGGTGGTCATAAAGGGATGGACATGGTCAGAAACAATGCTCAGGTAGGCCGTGGCATTTAAACGATGCCCAATTGGCACTAAGGGGCCTAAAGTGTGCCAAGAAAACATCCCCCACACCATTACACCACCACCACCAGCCTGCACAGTGGTAACAAGGCATGATGGATCCATGTTCTCATTCTGTTTACGCCAAATTCTGACTCTACCATCTGAATGTCTCAACAGAAATCGAGACTCATCAGACCAGGCAACATTTTTCCAGTCTTCAACTGTCCAATTTTGGTGAGCTTGTGCAAATTGTAGCCTCTTTTTCCTATTTGTAGTGGAGATGAGTGGTACCCGGTGGGGTCTTCTGCTGTTGTAGCCCATCCGCCTCAAGGTTGTACGTGTTGTGGCTTCACAAATGCTTTGCTGCATACCTCGATTGTAACGATGGGTTATTTCAGTCAAAGTTGCTCTTCTATCAGCTTGAATCAGTCAGCCCATTCTCCTCTGACCTCTAGCATCAACAAGGCATTTTCGCCCACAGGACTGCCGCATACTGGATGTTTTTCCCTTTTCACACCATTCTTTGTAAACCCTAGAAATGGTTGTGCGTGAAAATCCCAGTAACTGAGCAGATTGTGAAATACTCAGACCGGCCCATCTGGCACCAACAACCATGCCACGCTCAAAATTGCTTAAATCACCTTTCTTTCCCATTCAGACATTCAGTTTGGAGTTCAGGAGATTGTCTTGACCAGGACCACACCCCTAAATGCATTGAAGCAACTGCCATGTGATTGGTTGGTTAGATAATTGCATTAATGAGAAATTGAACAGGTGTTCCTAATAATCCTTTAGGTGAGTGTATACTCAGGCAGAGCTATCGCAGACCACTGTGCACGTTTTAACAGATCATAGTCCCCCATACAAACAGATCATTTTACACACACAATTATATCCTTCTCTTTTAGATTTTTATGAAAGTCATCCAAATTTGCTTCATATTAAATTTACAAATTAAATATTCCATATGATTTTTCGTTTTCCATTTGAAAAATTATGCAATTTAAAATAGGTTTTGCTAAAATCGGTTACCCTTTGTGCTAACCTTAGGTTCTCAAAAGTATAAGGTAACCACATAGCTGAAACTGGTGAAGGATTAATTTAACTGGCCAGGGAAAAGGTCTGTAGATCCTGATGGAGAATAAAGTTTAAACATAGTGAAGCTGCTAATTTTAGCATGTAGCACTGAAGATGCCAATTCTGCACATTGAACCCATAGGGGCTTTGTGTACATTTAAGAGTAACATTCATATATAAATTAGCAATATCAATTTGTACTGAATAGCTGTGCATCGAGAGGAAATCAAGTGTCATGGGACTTAGTATTCAGAATTTTCATTAATGCATGATACCATTATCCATTTCTGAATAATGAGCATGCAACAAGATGAACCGACTTAGCCTTTTGGTATTTACAGGACTTAATTGAAGAAAAACACAAGCAAGCAATTATGCATCGTCAAAATACATATTAGAGAAGAGAACATCGAAGTCACACTGGTAATATAAGATTCGATTTGAGAAAACATGAAAGGGGCTAGAAATATCTTTGAGAGAATTTGAATCTCACAAATATACACAGACATTTTAACTCACTGAATATTTAGATGAAATCGTGAGAACGATTCTCCCGACATGAAGCAACTTAAAATCATCCAGGACTGGTAAGCCACATTCAGATCAATGATCTCGCTATGCAGTACAGGAAACAGTTCGCGCCTGCCAGGCAGCAGACACAAAAGGTTAAGGCTCATTTGTAAGACAGGGAAAGGCCTATAATTCAAAGCTGACATTCAAGTTTAAAACCTGCAAGAGCCAAAACTGCAGACTCCCTTTGTTGTATTTTCACAAGACCTGTGGCATTTACACCGATCAGCCATAACATTATGACCACTGACAGGTGAAGTGAATAACACTGATAATCTCGTTATCATGGCACCTGTCAGTGGGTGGGATATATTAGGCAGCAAGTGAACATTTTGTCCTCAAAGTTGATGTGTTAGAAGCAGGAAAAATGGGCAGCGTAAGGATCTGACGACTTTGACAAGGGCCACATTGTGATGGCTAGACCACTGGGTCAGAGCATCTCCAGAACTGCAGCTCTTGTGGGGTGTTCCCGGTCTGCAGTGGTCAGTACCTATCAAAAGTGGTCCAAGGAAGGAAAAGCGGTGAACCAGCGTCAGGGTCACGGACGGCCAAGGCTCATTGATGCACGTGGGGAGCGAAGGCTGGCCCGTGTGGTCTGATCCAACAGACGAGCTACTGTAGCTCAAATTGCTGAAAAAGTGAATGCTGGCTCTGAAAGAAAGGTGTCAGAACACACAGTGCATCGCAGTTTGTTGCGTATGGGGCTGCGCAGCCAAGGACCAGTCAGGGTGCCCATGCTGACCCCTGTCCACTGCCGAAAGCGCCTACAATGGGCACGTGAGCATCAGAACTGGACCACGGAGCAATGGAAGAAGGTGGCCTGGTCTGATGAATCACGAGTTCAAGGTGTTGTCTTGGTCTCCAAATTCCCCAGATCTCGATCCAATCGAGCATCTGTGGGATGTGCTGGACAAACAAGTCCGATCCATGGAGGCCCCACCTCGCAACTTACAGGACTTAAAGGATCTGCTGCTGACGTCTTGGTGCCAGATACCACAGCACACCTTCACAGGTCTAGTGGAGTCCATGCCTCGACTGGTCAGGGCTGTTTTGGCGGCAAAAGGGGCACCTATACAATATTAGGCAGGTGGTCATAATGGCTGATCGGTGTATAATCGTTTAACACAGGCAGCACAGAGTATGCTACAAACTGCAACAGACTTTTGAGAATTTGAAAATATATATTGGGGGGAAAAAAATGCAGAATTTGTCAAGTCGGGCATCGCATCTCACTCCGAAAGGGATGGTTTAGTGCTTGGCCATGGATAAGGACAATGGATGTTAATATAAGTTTCATATTGTAATGGTGTGAGAATGCCATCCCTTTAATATTTTCTTAGAACTGACAATATGTAGACAAAAGTTGCTATAGCAACCAATGAGTTTCCTGCAGGTGGCACCCCCCCTTTAATGATGTGGAGCGGGCAGAACAGGCCCAGAGCAAACCACATCTCCCTAATGGAGAGAGAGAGACTGCCTATGCAAACATCTCAGTGCATAATATGACCTAGGCAGCAAGGAGGAGATTTAAAAAAAAAAAGCCACAACGAATGAGAGGACAATGCCCCAGCAGGTGTCCACCGTTTGCCACACACAAAGCACTTTAAGTGCCATGAAGACTACACAATCAGTACATCTATTAGCCTATACAAAAGTAATTCCCTAGTAGTCAAAACTCAAGCTTGGTAGCCACCTTCCATTGAGCTATATGAACACATCTACAAAAATCTAAATGAGAGGTAAACAACGCTGTGAAATAGGGCATCTGCTGGTTTAGTGGGAGCAGATGGATTCTCCAAAACTACCTAAAAGGGTCTCCAAAATGGGTAGGAAATTTCACACACAGAAAATAAATGTGGTCAAAATAAAAGTCATAATATTAGTCAGTGTAAATATTAACATTACAGTGAATTGTTATATAGCAGAAATTAATGGACAGCTAGTAAACCCGTTTTAAAGCTTTTAGACTATTCAGGTTTGCAAACTGCACCCAATTTGACCACCCTGGAGAAATAAAACCTGCTAATGGCCATGGCAACGAAAATGGTGGAAGAATGACTTTAGACTAAGCTGCAAGTGGTTTTGAAAACATTATACACAATCTCTATGGAAAAATCTCAGTTTACTTCAAAACATTATGAATTTGCATTTCATAGATTAGATGGTTTTCATTTCAAATGAAGTTTGACTACATTGGCAATAGAAACCAACTGAAACTGCAGATGAAACTCTAGGAGTAAAATGCTTGCTTGGTGAAAATAATCAAGATTAACAGTTAAGATATACAGGGCCAAGGACTGAACTGCTCAGCTTCCCCAGCAGAAAGCAGCATCATAGAAGGCCCAACTACATTAGTGTTGAAAACTACTGCAGGGCATGCACCTCTCATCTCCATGCACCACTAATTTCAATTGTACTGAACGTGTGCACAAATTCTGGATTCTGTGCCTGTGGGAAGAATGATTCACCAGTTTCCTTGATGAGAATCAAGTGACAACCAGCTTCTGTTTTTTGAACATTAAAAATCAGTAAATAAGAGGAATGTGCTGAAAAAAAGAAACCAGAAAGCAACAGTATCCCTGGATCCTTGGATCGGGGCTATGTGACCGTGAAGTAACCATTAAATCACAGCCAAGCAAGTAACCATATATAGAAATACACACAAACACACACACTATACATATATATACACCAATCAGCCATAACATTATGACCACCTGCCTAATATTGTATAGGTGCCCCTTTTGCCGCCAAAACAGCCCTGACCCGTCGAGGCATGGACTCCACTAGACCTCTGAAGGTGTGCTGTGGTATCTGGCACCAAGACTTCAGCAGCAGATCCTTTAAGTCCTGTAAGTTGTGAGGTGGGGCCTCCATGGATCGGACTTGTTTGTCCAGCACATCCCACAGATGCTCGATTGGATCGAGATCTGGGGAATTTGGAGGCCAAGTCAACACCCTGAACTTGTGATTCATCAGACCAGGCCACCTTCTTCCATTGCTCCGTGGTCCAGTTCTGATGCTCATGTGCCCATTGTAGGCGCTTTCGGCAGTGGACAGGGGTCAGCATGGGCACCCTGACTGGTCCTTGGCTGCGCAGCCCCATACGCAACAAACTGCGATGCACTGTGTGTTCTGACGCCTTTCTTTCAGAGCCAGCACTCACTTTTTCAGCAATTTGAGCAACAGTAGCTCGTCTGTTGGATCAGACCACACGGGCCAGCCTTCGCTCCCCACGTGCATCAATGAGCCTTGGCCGCCCATGACCCTGACGCTGGTTCACCGCTTTTCCTTCCTTGGACCACTTTTGATAGGTACTGACCACTGCAGACCGGGAACACCCCACAAGAGCTGCAGTTTTGGAGATGCTCTGACCCAGTGGTCTAGCCATCACAATGTGGCCCTTGTCAAAGTCGTCAGATCCTTACGCTGCCCATTTTTCCTGCTTCTAACACATCAACTTTGAGGACAAAATGTTCACTTGCTGCCTAATATATCCCACCCACTGACAGGTGCCATGATAACGAGATTATCAGTGTTATTCACTTCACCTGTCAGTGGTCATAATGTTATGGCTGATCGGTGTATATATACACACACACACACACGCATAAGTATACACACACATTATGCCTATCAATTGTGTTACGGTGGAACAGTTTTACAAGTATGAAGTGCAAACTAGAACTATCTATAAATATATCTATCTAAAATAATTACATCTGAAAATAACGAACTCAACTTTCATAATGTTCTCCAAGGACACAAAGCAGCCCAATATCCTGAACCCTGATCTGATTGGGGTTTAGAATATTGCCATGAACACTTTGTAGGGAAGTAAGAATCCCATACAGGGCTGAATTTACAATATGCAGAAGAATGCTGCTCAGAAAACCACATTAAAACCACAATAATTACATAAAAAAGGGGTGCATTTTAAGAGGATGGACTAGTTACAGGCAATTCATTAATTTCCCTGGCCTTGAGATGAATTAGTTTTTAATTATGAAACATCTGTGGGTCTCTGCGTAGGAATCTCAAAACAATGCGTTAAAAGGGTTACAAATCAACTCAGCATTGTTTTTTTTGGGGATTGGGTTTAAAAAATGGGAGATCTTGGTTTTGTTAATTATTTTGGCCGAAGGCAAGAATTCAGACCGCAAGGCAAGAAAAAGCGGTTGGGACAATTACTAATTCTGCCTCCTTAGAGAAGCGACTTCACATCTGAATAGTTGCCTTTGTAACACCACTGAAACCTCAGATTAAAAAGGGTAAAACTACAAGGTCTCGATATAGGCTAGATATTAAAGTAGATTTTAAAATTCAAAGCAGTCCATTTTCAAAATATTTAACAAATTGGAATTAAAGAGAATGAGTATTTTACTTACAAAATATCCCCAAAATGAATAATCACCAAATTCAATCTTGATTCATATGGCATTAACCCCCCCACACAAATGTTATACAACATCCAATACAATTAAACTTGTGAAGGGGCATCATGTATTACTTCCTACAAGGAATGTAGAGAAATTACATTTTGTAAACTTTAGGATCTGAGAAATCTGGATTCAACTACTACTAAAATCATATAAGGCAGTGTTTAATTTAGGCACTATTAAACAAATATTCCAGTATAAAAATAAGTGCCATCATAACCTTAAAACACTAATGAGGAACCAACGTTTATGCTATATAAGAAACAGGTGGTACGAAACTTCACAGAATGAAGAAAAATGTAACATTAAAAAGTACTAAAGAAAAACAAGCCTAAGTGCATGCCAATCTATTGCAAAGAGCACAAATTGTACATTTCTGAATAAATTACTCTTCCTGGAAAGAAAAAAGAAGAGATCGTGAATCTCTTGATTCAATTACCTTAATAAAAAAAAAATATTATATATATATATATTATTAATAATATCATTTGAAAAATTCACCTACAAATTCAGCTTGAGAGCTTGGCAAGAATGTGGTGAAATCAGACCCCATTAATTAATCCCAATTAACAGCTTAAAGAGGCATTAAACCCAGATAATTCAGCCCTCCTGGAATTTGACATCACCGGTTTACTGAACCAGCAGACTGAATTTAATGACCAGTTTCTTCTGAAAATATTATTCTGTCGGACTGACTTAAATTGCATCAATAATGACAAAACCAATTATGTGCTCAAAGGTTACATTTTCAATGAGGAATAGCAATGCTGTATACTGTATGTAAATTGAACTAGCTGATGAACACAAATGTACAGTGCATAATTATAGAACGTTTGTGCAAATTGGAAAATATATAGGTTTGTATACCATCCCATCCCTACTTTGTACACAATTTCCACGGTATAACCGTAAGCAAACATATCGCTATAACCAAGGCATGAATCATGCAACGTAGGTCCATTATATTTTACAGAATAAAATATGCTCAACTTGTTTAATATATAATGGATCTTATATTATTTTCACAGCTTTAAAGGCAGGGAGTGACAGCAGAAATAAGTGCAAAGTAGGCAGCTTTCATTATTACATTAACATTTGCTCAAAAGCAGAAAAAATGCATTGCTGCAGGCCTGTTCTTTTTATTTAAGAGCTGTGATTTTTTTTAAACATCGGATTAATTCGTTACGCTGCAGATAAATCCAACATACAAACAAAAATGTATACATAATTAATGTGCAGTTTATTTGTTGAACAGATTTAGGAAATAATTGGTCATACTGCTTAAAACACTAACTTAATATTGATTTAAATGTCCCAGAACAAAAGACTACAGCTATATAATCGCTTTGCATGATAGAGAGGGTCTAGAACAATGTGTGCTCAACAGGATCATCAATACATTGAACTACTGGTCAAAGGTTTCATAAACATACAAAACATGGTCATTTCTAACATAAGCTAAATGGTGTCAATACAAACAATTGTTTGATAATTGAACAAAATTACAAACTCTCAAGCTTTCTGAATTTCATATTTAATATGCTGAAGTTCCTGGCTCGGGACCGATGCTTGTTCACTTCATTTTACATTCTTCTTAAGAACTGTCACTTCTGGCTCGTTTTGGGCTTATCATCATAATTTGAATAATCATGTTTAAATTACATGACATACCAAGTTTGACTATATTGTAAATTTTTCATATTTCAAATCAAATTTAGTCGTGCTATCACTAATCCATAAACAGCAGATTGAGTAAAGCAGGGTATACTCAAAGATGCAGATAATGAATTTTTCGTACTGTATACAAGCTACTTTTTAAATGTCTGAATAAATTACAGGGTGATGGTCCCTGATGTGTAAATAAGTTGGATGCATTTCCACCACAAACACAAACCAGTGTTCTGCAGCACCTACAAATAGTGCAGTGTTTGAAGATGGTGCTCCTGTCTTCTCATGTAAACAAAATACATCCATGCAGTAGGAATACATTTAATACATTTTGCCAATTGGAAAAGATCAGGCATTTTGACAAGACCTTAATCATTGGTTTGTTTGGAAACAGACATTGTACATGACCAACTATATAGAATCAAGCATATACATTTCAAAATAAGGAAAAGTATTTAGAGATGCCTTCTCAAGTGCAAGTTTAAGACGCACAACAGGACAGTGTGAATAAATGTATACATCCAGCTGAACGTTACATTTGAATACCAAGAGACAAAAGTGCTTAAGACTACAATTATACACGACAGGATTTAACTACACCATTTTAAAATGTTAAGAAAATAATTTAAGAAGAAGGGTTCAAACAAGTCTGGCAGGGATTAATCTCCAGCAACAGCAGCTATTCACCATAACCGAGTTGGATTACTAAACGATAAATATATAGTACATAATGTATACACAACATAAGCTTCAGGTTTTACTCATTCCCTTTCACAACACACAGAAAGAGGTTAAGATCACACAGGGACAGGTTACTACAGTTTTCACATTAACCAATCAATCATAATAGTGCACTTTGAGTCACACAGCACTGTAGTGAATCATGGTTAGCAAAGGCCTTTTATCTTCACAATTTCATTGTGTCGTTTTGAGCCATTATGTAATACAGTACACTGGAGGGGGACAGCATGAGCAGTTAAGAGATGTTATGCTGACAGCACCCTCCCCCCCAGTCACTGATACGTTTCTGTACAGACATCCCTGCTGTACAATGTATGCTACCAGTATACCAGGGAACCACTGACACAGCAAACAGTAGTGAAATCTCATCAGTTCCATTTAGTGATGCTACATCCTCATGGTAGCATTCAGGAAGAGGGCGATTCCATGAAAAGGTGGGTAGGCAGGCTAAATTGACACATGCCTGATTGCTTTCACCAATGGGCTAATTTTAGTGTAACAATACATCAAATTAAACAATCTGATATTCATACAATAAAATATATACCAAATATTCTGAAGTGATTCAAATGTTCAATAAGTATGTTGTGCATCAAAAACCAAGTTTGTTTTGGGGAAGATTAAGCAGGAAAGCAGGAAAATTGAAAACGATGAAAATCTACTTGTCAAAGTGCTGACAAGTAATTGGCTGAAGTATGGAAAGCTATACCCACATACTGGAATCTTGTCTACATGTAGACCTATATATTCATGGAAATAACCTGAACCTTAATTTTGTACAGGTTAAGACCCAAGTGTGACATGCATTATACAATGATTGTAGCAAAGATTCCTGAAGTAAATCTATTGGATATCAATTCAAAAAGCAAGAAATAACTTGTGGTTTCTAAACAGCTTTATTTTTATAAATGGCTAAGTTACAATGCTTGTAATGCTTTCAAGGCAAGATTTCTGCCTTTCAGGTAGTACAATTTACTTGCACCTTGAGATGATCGCAGGCCAGAAACACAAGGGACTGTAAATAACTTAGGGGGACACCAACTTTTGTCTTTTGCCAGTGCCCGTTACATTTGTATTGATGAACATCATATCAAAAGATATTTAAAATGATCTGATAACCTTAAAATGTGCAAAAGAAACCTTTGCGGTAGCAGGAAAACACTACAGAGCTTCAGATTTGAAAACATGTCACAAAAACAACAGGCTAATTCTGCAGCATTAGTTTACAATCACAAAATTTAAGCAGGGACATGTTGAAGAGGGGGTGCATGCGTTTGTGGTATGGTATGGTTCTAGACACACAATGTCCATACCATATGCAGTATAACTGTCATCAAGCTGACAAACTGCCTAGAACCACTTGAAACTCAAGGTTAATAATTTTGAGTCTCTCAATTGCAAGGCTGCAGAAAACTAATTTGATCGGACTTGGGTTTACTTGAAATGATTTGAAACAAAGGATTGCAAAGCTTAAACTGATTACTGATTTCAGATTACTGAATGACTACTTCGTTTTAGTTAAAGGTGATACAGAAATGGAAATGCATTACAACCAGTTTAAGTTGTACCTTTAATGACAAACTGAAAACATGAATGCCTCTGTGAAAACTTTCCTGCGCAGCCCTGTTTCTCACCGTACAAACAGCAGACTAGCTCCCACAGCTCTTCTTCAATTTTAAACATGTATCACCTCAACCATTTTAATTCCAAACCCATTCAACAAAACACAATTGAAATACACTTACTGTGACAGGCTTACAAGTGTTCATGAACTCTTTTCCAAGAAGTAGTTTCTTAAGATTTAAATTACCCAATACCGATCAAATCAGTCAGTACAAGCCAAATCAAAGCTATTCCAGTCAGATGTCAAGATGCCTAGATAGACTGAAATCCAGGTTAAGCATCTTGCACATTTCCCATGGTATGCAATGATATTCAGTTCCCTAAACCACAGCCGTTTGATAACTAGGTGGTTTGTGGTCATGTTTGCTCTATTCCCTGCAATGTCTTCTTACCCTCCACTGATAGCAGTGCTGACTAATGTGCTCTTAATCCAAATGTCTGTCTGTTTACACAGCTCCAGTGCTCTATGACCAAACTACATTTAGGTCAAATTGGTTGCAGTCTGAGTGCTGAGCTAATCACTGTTGGAAAGATTTCCTTTGCAAAATAAACAACGGCCATGTAAGTACTTGTCTGTCCCATATTCACATGAGAACTTGCGATGTTTCAGTTACTCTGTCATCAATTTGGACAATGTTAAACATGGCACTGAAAACCATATTGTTACAGACTTCATAAACATTTAGTTGTTTCAACAGAAAACATTCACATTACTCACAAGTGTAATCAAGGAAGTTTGCAGCTATAATAAAACCCATCATGTGCATCAATTTAAGAACTTTTACTTGAATGAATATGAACACCAATTTCAAATTCCTTAACGCTCAACTCGATCTCCTGAAATTAAGATTCCAAAAACGTGCTACTATCAAAGGAACTCATTAATATAAAATCAAAATCTCTTAAAAACCAACTAGCTACATTTTGAATGTCCAAATTCAAAAGGTTTCTCAACTATTGAATGTTTTAACTACTTAGGTAAACCAAAATTAACACAGAAAAAAGAATAGCAACAATTTGTTTCATATAACAGTAACGTCCTTCCAGATTGAACATGTTGAGCAGTGCTTTACTGTAAAGTAATTATCCTGAATTCTCTCATTTTGGCACATAATTACAGCATGGCATGTCTATTTGATTGCAGTTTTCTGAGATACAATTATAATGCTCCTGCAAGGCTTTGTGCAGAATTCCTCTGAAAGAAGAACATTCTCAATATAATGTTACAAAGTGAAGTTTTGCCGTTAATATTGTATAAAGAGAGGACAAGGCCAAATGTGGAACAGTTTCAATAGGATGGTAGAACTTCAGAATACAGTGCGAGAGACCTTTGGCTACAAGGAGACAAATTAATAATGCTGTATATTTCACTTACATTGTTGCAGAGAATCACATGTTACTTGGTTATGGTGCAATTTAGCGAGACCTACTAAAGAAAGTTCTTAAGATCTTGTTTTTGTAGAGTATTTGATGGAATGGTCTGGAATTCCATTTAAAAACAAGGCACAACTATTCAGAATGAAAAGGAAGGTTTACAACCTCACCGCCCTTTGAGGTATTGTAAGCTTGTAAATGTACAGTACTACAAAACAGGCAGTGAATACATCACAGAAAAGCAATGTAAGCATTGTGCTTTCACAAAAGATTAAAATGTTTACATTTAACTCAAGTCTGTGTAGATGATTTCCTGTGTATACTTATGGACATGGTTGAACATAAAATAACACCTCCCCTCATTTACCACAAATGTGACTAGGTGTCTAACACACACAAGCACCTTCTGGTGTGATTGCCTTTTAATGAACACTGGCACATACACTTCCATACAAATTATAAACAAACAGCATTTGTGGCCTCGTTAAGATTAAGTGTTGCTACAAACTAGAGAATGTTCTAACTAACAATTAGCAACAGTTCAACAATACAAACTTCAGAGATACTAAACGGTGCCGGGGAGCTGAACAGACTCATGTGAACAGAGAAAAAACCAAACAAAACAAACACAGTTTTAAGTTGTTAAAACATTTTCTAAATTAACTTAAACTACAGTTAAATTAGTGTTTTTGATGGGGACATGCATCATTTCCTGTAAGATTACTGTAAATGAACAGTCCTTGGGTTTCAGGTGCTCCGCTCTTAAGTGTATTTGTCGTTAGTCTTAAGGCAGAAGCAGTTCCCGCCAACTTGCTTCCCCTTAACTCTTACTTCACATCTTGTCTGCATTTATTAACCATTACAATCTAGGATGTAGGACTTGTATTTTGTATTAACGGTATACTTTCCTATAAATTGATGGATTATGTTTTGATCTGTACATTACTGCACTATTTTGTAAGCCACTCTGGAAAAGGGCATCTGCTAATAAATAACTACTTATACTCCTGGTACATTTAAATGCCAAAGAATACATCTTTGTTTCTAAGCAGGAAAAAGATGAAAACTAAGATTTTTCAGAATTCACTGGGGTAGCTGTGAACTTTGCAATGTGATCATTTAAGGATGTCTATGCATTAGCTGATTAAAATGCAGAGTGCATGGTTACCTGAGTGGCATAAGGATCTCAGACTGCGTTTCTAAGTTTTCCAATACAACACAATCCTCCAGGAATAAAGAAAGTTAAGTTTATTACATCTGTCCATTTTACATTTGATTTTAGCCTGAATGGCCGTTTCAGTTTTTATTCTTCATGGCTTTCAAACATTAGATGAATTTAGAGCATTAAATAAAATTAGTGATACTTTCAAAAAAGTATTTTATAGTTGATTTAATTGGAGCTGGTACAAACAACAGGTTTTGTGTTTGCCACAGCTGCAAGGATTACAAGCAGTTCTGCAAGCTTTTTCAGCAGTATGTATAAGACAAAGATAATAAGTAAAGATATGAATAACTCACAGTTCCTAACTAGTAACTTACTGGAAAGTTTCCTATATTTTCTAACAGTTATACAGTGGGGATATACAATACACAGGGGGCAATTTTACCCCAACAAGCAGCCACTCACTGGTCAGAGCAGAGCTGGGAGCCATGCAGTTCAAAAGTGTTGCTGCTACAAATCTCTGTTCAATAACACATTTCACCTCATAGTAGAAGAGAATATCAAGGATCTTTGTATTCCTCACATACAGTGTTTAATATCAAAAAGAAATCAACAAAACTTATCAATGTAAACTCAATTTGTCATGACATGACACCTGTTTACATTGCATTTCACTCTGAACACAGAAAACAAATGAGGTAGTTATTTTTCTGTGGATTGTGTAAAACCATTTCAACTAATACAGACTGTTTCTGCAAATTACTTGTATAATATAAGCAAGTCAATAAGCCTAGACTATTCTTTAGACTGTCACTTCAAACAAATCACAGCCCTAAGTAAGATAAAATGCCACGGTCACTTAGTTTTAAAAGTTGGGACTGTCCCTTTTTCAGCAGTGCAAAGCAGACATCTAATAATCAATGGGTCAGTTCCTTTATGCCTGTTCCAATGAGCCCCTTTCAACCTTCAGATCTCCAGGTTCAAACATTCCCATTTATTGCACAGCAGAAACCTATGCTATTTACATGCAAAACTAGGCACAATTACAAAACTATAATAATTTTATACCATTAACTACAATACCCAATTTTGTTCTGAAAAATGAACAAGCAGTTATTTTTTAATTTCCTATGCTACAAATCCACGAAAGTTAATCATGAATATCCATGAGGTATATATCCTAAAATAAAAAGTCTGGTGCTCCTTTCCACCTTTTCCACACTGCACAGGTCAGCCCACAATCACTCCACTGCAAGTCTCAGGTGGCCAGAAAGCCAAGGGTTCACTACTGTGCTGCAAGTCGAGGGAGCCAAAGCAGCCTTGGCTGATTGAAGAGTCCACTGCATCCCAGCCATTTGCTGCTTGGCAAGTTGTAGCTACCTCATAAAGAAACCTGGTCACAGTCAACTGAAGCAAGGGTTCACACTCCAATCAGTAGCGTCTTGACTTTATAGAGCTCAACCTGTACTTCTGGGGGAAGCTTTTACCCGCTGAGCCACTTGGGAACACACCATTACCATTTAATTACAACTCTGAAAAAGGCATGAAAGCCATACTTTGAGAAGTCACACGCCATAGGTCGCTCTGCTTCTTCCCTTTACCACTGATATTGAACATTGGCTGTGTATATATGCTGGTAAAAAGTAATGGCAGAGGTTGCATCACAAATTATTTTAAAATGGTACAGCTGGATTATACAATTTGACAGCACTTTGATTAATACGGTATTTAAACAATTCATGCTTTTGATATTTTTTGGTTAAATATTTTCAAACAAAAACCAGAAGGTTTTAGAAGTGTAACCAGCCATAACCAACATAGGTCTTTGTAAATAAGTTGTGAAAGGTACTGTCAAGCATGTAAAAAGCCACTGCTACTCAGTACTCTTGAGGCTAAAATCCCAAGCTAGTTCTCAGTGACTTGAGAGAAAGCTTAAAAATAGAAAGTGCCAAAGGGAACTACCCCTTAAAAAGGAACTGCTGACTTCTCTCCCATTCACAAAGCCCTTTTATTTTCCTGAGTGCAATGGCTGCTCAAACCCCAGCTGGTTTGATATAGATTCCAGATCTTCAGTTACAATTTCAGTTACAATTATTCTAGTACTGAAATCCTAGTTCCTAATACCCAACTTCCTAATACTAAAAACCTAATACAACAAACTGCACCGTCCAACAGGTGCATGCAATGTTGCAGGAACTAAAGCATTTGAATTCAGGGAACTATAAACAATACTGAATTTGGAAAATTGACCGCCGCCAAAATTCCTACTTAACTCTTATAATGGACATGCCAAGGAATAATTGCTTACACTGCACCTTCCAGAACCCTACACCCCAAATAAAACACCAGCATGTTTAGCAAGGTGCCGTGCAAAGGTGGATGAGATATAATTGTTGTGTGGATGAAGCAGATGGTACTTTGATTTGTTTTCTATTGGACCATTTATACCAATTATCACATATGATAATGTTTGTGGAAAACCAAGGTTACGAGGTCAGCTTTGGATTTTGCAGTCAATACTACCAGAAACCATGTCCAAAATGTGTGGTAGCTGTACTTAATCATTGTCATATGGGGTTAAGTAGATATACAGTTCAATCTTGAGAAGCCACTACTGCTTCTATTAATTTTAATTGAGGCAGGCTTTACAACTCAAATGTATATAAATCTGATAAGCTGGTAGGTATTTGCTGGCTGGCCTGCACAGAACTGTACAGAACTGTACTTGACATTAAACTTAAAACCATGTCTAAAGCATCCATAAAATGTATGATCATAGTGGAAGTAAATGTCTTGAGTGCAGTCGTGCCAGCATTTCTCCAAGTGGAACACGAGGCAATTTGTACCCACAGGGCTTGTGGAACAGACCTGGGACGGGCCAGCTAGGTGTAAATGTGTCCAGTTAACTGTTAGTATCAAATTTTTGTTGCACCTATAACCTCAGCACAATATACAGTGAGGGAAAAAAGTATTTGATCCCCTGCTGATTTTGTACGTTTGCCCACTGACAAAGAAATGATCAGTCTATAATTTTAATGGTAGGTGTATTTTAACAGTGCGAGACAGAATAACAACAAAAAAATCCAGAAAAACGCATTTCAAAAAAGTTATAAATTGATTTGCATGTTAATGAGGGAAATAAGTATTTGACCCCTTCAACTTAGTACTTGGTGGCAAAACCCTTGTTGGCAATCACAGAGGTCAGACGTTTCTTGTAGTTGGCCACCAGGTTTGCACACATCTCAGGAGGGATTTTGTCCCACTCCTCTTTGCAGATCCTCTCCAAGTCATTAAGGTTTCGAGGCTGACGTTTGGCAACTCGAACCTTCAGCTCCCTCCACAGATTTTCTATGGGATTAAGGTCTGGAGACTGGCTAGGCCACTCCAGGACCTTAATGTGCTTCTTCTTAAGCCACTCCTTTGTTGCCTTGGCTGTGTGTTTTGGGTCATTGTCATGCTGGAATACCCATCCATGACCCATTTTCAATGCCCTGGCTGAGGGAAGGAGGTTCTCACCCAAGATTTGACGGTACATGGCCCCGTCCATCGTCCCTTTGATGCGGTGCAGTTGTCCTGTCCCCTTAGCAGAAAAACGCCCCCAAAGCATAATGTTTCCACCTCCACGTTTGATGGTGGGGATGGTGTTCTTGGGGTCATTCCTCCTCCTCCAAACACAGCGAGTTGAGTTGATGCCAAAGAGCTTGATTTTGGTCTCATCTGACCACAACACTTTCACCCAGTTCTCCTCTGAATCATTCAGATGTTCATTGGCAAACTTCAGACAGGCCGGTACATGTGCTTTCTTGAGCAGGGGGACCTTGCGGGCGCTGCAGGATTTCAGTCCTTCACGGCATAGTGTGTTACCACCTTCTCACCAAGCTGCTTGGCGATGGCCTTGTAGCCCATTCCAGCCCATGTAGGTCTACAATCTTGTTCCTGACATCCTTGGACAACTCTTTGGTCTTGGCCATGGTGGAGAGTTTGGAAACTGATTGATTGATAGCTTCTGGCTCCCAGGTGTCTTTTATACAGGTAACAAGCTGAGATTAGGAGCACTCCCTTTAAGAGAGTGCTCCTAATCTCAGCTCGTTACCTGTATAAAAGACACCTGGGAGCCAGAAAGCTTGCTGATTGATAGGGGATCAAATACTTATTTCCCTCATTAACATGCAAATCAATTTATAACTTTTTTGAAATGCGTTCTTCTGGATTTTTTTGTTGTTATTCTGTCTCTCACTGTTAAAATACACCTACCATTACAATTATAGACTGATCATTTCTTTGTCAGTGGGCAAACGTACAAAAACAGCAGGGGATCAAATACTTTTTTCCCCTCACTGTATACACTGTTTTGATAACAACAATTATCCTCTTTCCATTTACCTTGTAAAAGAGCAATCTGAACTGCTATAAAACATTGTAATGATGCATGTCTGTGTACTATAAACTTTTTCAACTGCCAGTGTGGTGTATATTGGGGGGGGGAGGGGGGGCATTTTGTAGTTTGAGATGGTACATGTTATAGCCTACATCTAGATTTTAAATGATATATATCATATTGGTCTGAAAGGGAGTTGAATATGTTCTTAGCACAATTTACAAGTTCTGATTTGCTGAAGCAAAAAACATTCAGAACAAGTATACCAAGTCCACATGATACAGACTTCTAATCTTCTAACAATGTAGAGGATTCAAATTAGAAAAAACACAAAGAACAAGGAATAAGGCAAGTGAAATAAAGCTAAGGAGCAAGTTATAATAAGAACATGTATCGAAAGCATACTTACTTATAAAAATAAATAAATACATACATGTTTATTTGGTTTTACATTCTGCAGTGAATCTCATGCACAGTGACGCCGCGCACACACTGCTGAGTGCCGTGGTGAAACAAAAACACCCATAGAAAAACACTGGGCTCATGAACCAATAAACGTGCGTTTTACTAAAACTCAAACCCTCATTACCAATAGAAAGTATTTTTGAAAGATGTGCTACATTTGTGTATCCATGGTTTGATGGTTTACTTTCTTAAGACTAAGACTAAGATTACCGTATACTGTGGCATAGAGGCACATTTTTATTGAAAAGATAATTAAAATAGCTTTTCAAAATTCACAATAGCAATTAAAAAATAAACAGTAAATGTTCACTGAAGATGTTGACTGGATATCAGCAAAAAGTCTCCAAATGATCAGCAAGCTCAGATCACAGTAAAACATCTAAAGAAAATGAGTGGAAAACATCTCTCAGACAATGTAGGATACAACTGAAACTATACATTTCTATTTATAAAACTATTTCAAATCCCACATCGTGTTTTGGCTTTGATTCATATTGCAATATATTTAACAAACGTATTCAATAAGTTACACTTTCGAGGGCATTTTTAAATACATATATTTTTTTTTAAACAAATGCAGCTGTGCTGCCTGAACTATAAGCTGCCACTGTTGTATTGGCAGTATTCAGCACGGAGGACTTGTGAACCCGAGAGAACCTGACGCCTGTAAAATGCCAATATAAGCTAGACCAGCACTTAACACTATCTTATTTGCTCTAATGTATAAAACATGCACATCCCGTATTCTAATGTATTTAATTTATTATTACAATGTTTGATTTGTGGTTATTCATGATATTCATGTTAAGTTTATTATGTACAAATTTAAAGAATTTGAAAATGTCTGTTTTGCATTCTAACAGAAATAAAAGGAAATATGGGCAGATACATTGGGAAATCAGGAAATTTAGCTTCCCAATTATTGGTATTGGACCCCAAAAAACCATATCAGTCCAGCTCTAGTCTCTTGCTAATGGGGCATTTGCAAGAAATAAAAATAAAAAAACAGCTGTTGCAAATGTGGAAATTTCATCATGCAGTATTTATCTGAAAGCCTGATCTTTGGACTTGCAATGAATGATGTCAAAATCAAATCAGTTAGCTGGAGTGGGATCTTTTATTAAGAAAACAAAACGGAGGGGGGGGGGGGGTTGCAGACTGCATTGCATAAGTTAAAACTGATCCCGATTTAGCTTTTTTGACAATTTAAATCAGTTTTCATTTAAACGGTTTAATGGCGTGTTTATTTTTGGCCCCGTTGACGCTAAGCATTTATACCACATTAGCTGCCTTTATGCTGCGGTAAGTGGTAAAAATGGTTTCCATCTACATTAGTGTTTAACTCCAGAAACCAGACCCAGAGTCCAGCTCCAAATTAGATTGTATCAGTTAGTGCTGCTAAGGATGAGTGAAGTCAATAATAAACTTGTTGCACTTGGTATCCAATATCCCAAAACCTTCTACTAGTTGTATCCTGCAAAGATGCATGTTATCGGATGTACACTTTAAGCTACTAAAATGCAAAAAACACAAAATTGTCAGCAGAGAGTAATCATTGCAATGATCATCAAATCAAGCAATGGTAGGGATGTGTGTATTTATTCCCATAATAGTGTATGTAGTTTGAATCTATTTTATAAGCACCAATAGAGTATAAACAGATAATGTACATTTCAATAAAGTTTCCCCATCGCCTTTTCATTAGTGATAAAACATGAAGCTTCTGTAAACAAATCAAGCTTCAAGAATCAAGTTAATAACGCTGGAAAATGTGTTTCAAATTTTGAATGTATTCCAGGTTTATCACAGGCCATCAGCCTCCTCACCCTATTGAATTTAAATAGCATTCCTTAAAACACCCAATAAGCTGTACAATGTCAGTTTAATAGAATAAGTGACATGGTGCACTAGATCTGAGATTCTAGTATTTAAGAATATAGGTGTGGACTAAATAGGAACCAGATGTAATGTCATGCATGTAAGAAATTGATAGATTCCACAATTGTAATCACAATAGTATTGTAGGTGTGTATACTTGCATATTTAAACACACGCACAAATACATCTCAGAATAAAGAGCTATTGTTATCATTGCATTACACAAACATTGAGCAAATCTTAATCTAATACTTCTCACTTGTTGCCAATACTGCTTTTCATTTTAGCTTATACCCACACAGTTCATAATTTTGGGAATAAAGCAAGAATATTGAGGTGTGACCTGCAACAGTACATTGCACATCCTGAGAGTAAAGCTGAAGTGCACTGAGGGATTAGACCTATACAAATGGTGAGCTCTGCTATCATCCAAACTAATTGAACCAAAATGATTGTGTATGGATGCAAAACTTTTGACTAAATTAGACAGGGATCATTAGTATGGATGCGCAGAGCTGAACACAGTTTTGAATACCATTCTCAAGTTATGTAGTGTATATAGGCCTTGAAAGTAACATGAAAACCTGTCAAACACAGGAAGCTGCAGATATTTCTATTCAGATTTCCAAAAAAAACATCCATGAGTAGTATGTCCCGGGACCCTTGGAGATTTCAAATGTTACTGTTCAGCAAGGTAAGATAGAGGAGTTTTAAAATCCTGCATTAAGTTACTACATATTGAGTAAATGTGTGCATTGGGGCACATCTTAAGTATACTACACTTTTGCTAAACCACCAGATGCATTTGTCTCTAGACTCGGAAAGCGTGGTACAGGTTGAAATCAGTCAATGTGTCCAAAATCGAACAAGATGCAAGGTAAGTTAACTCAGCTGAGAAACACCATGTCCCAGCACATTAAAGTATTATTCAACCAGCCTTATGAAAGGTGTTTTCTTGATTGAAATATTGATTTGCAGTTAAATAGAACTGTCAAACCCACCCTTCTTTACCTGGTATCAGATGCAATGAACAGTACCACTTTTTGGTACATTTCCCTTTCTTTCAGGACACATTTCAATTTATACAAGTTAAGATAAACTTTCAACATCCCAACATTAAAAGGTAAGCATAACTATACATATTCAGAATGGCCTTAGTTAAATTACATAACTGTAGCAGAAAATATCTTCAATTATGTTAAACTAATTGGAAAGGATTTTAAACACTTAACTTCCAATTTTATTCCATAACAAAAGTCTGGCAATTCCAAGAAAGGTTAGAGCTCTTCACTGTAAGTAAATACAAAAGTACAGCTACAATATTCAATCATATTAGCTTTTGTTTGTACTTATACAAGGAGTGGGCAATAGCATTTAAAACCCAAGCAAAACAGTGCTCACAGGTGCTAGGGAAATGCACTTGCTATTTACAGTGAGCAAGGAGGAGTGCATTTAAAACACTGGTTTTACAAACAGGGAAGTGACAAACTCACTAGTCATCATTGCGAAGTCTCAACTCCATCTATAACGTAGCACTACAATGTTTAAACACGGAGGAGCGGCTCACTGCTGGCAGCACATGGCAGAGCAGTAGCGGACAGGTAAACTGAACGGACACTCCGTTGTGCTCATTCAACGTGTGGCGGCGGCCTGAAGACCCCGGTCAACCAGCACAGCCACACAGAGCGCAGTTTCCCGCACAAGAGGCTCGCTTTGCTCGTCTCTGTGGAAGAAACACGCGTACCGCCACTTCAACTCACCGAAGACCAACTGCAAATGTTAGCAACTACTACATCCGCCAGCCACCTCCAGCTGAAGGCCTGTGGCGATGCTCCCGTTGCATCCGCAGCGCCCGCCTCGGCTCCGGCGTCAACTCAGCCCGGCCGGCCCCTGAAGTGCGCCGGCAACCTCGCCATGCCAGCACACGCAATCAATCCACACAGTGAATCGGGTCTTGGTACAGCGATTAATTTGGACCAACATGAAAACTGGGTCAGAGTTGTTTTGCGTCACGTCTTGTCTGTACAAACACGGCACACCGAGCTGCGTGTCAAACTACATGCTTGCCACGAACAGCACCAGACATCTCCATCCTCCACTGCCCCAGCACTGACCATCTCCCCAATACGCTTGCATTTGCACTGGCGACACAGTTCTGCCTTATTCCCTGCTTGCCGTCTAGCTACAAATGATGCATAACTAAGAGGAAAAGCAAAAAAAAAAAAAGCATGACTTGTATAGTATGCACATTTCGCAAATGCACACTATTGAGCTCCCTGCAATTAAAGCAGATGGATGCAATATGAAGTCAAAAAGCGTGCATACTCGAAACACTGCACAAATCAAGTATCCTAATGGTCACAGGCAAGTTGATCAAAGCCGCACGTGTTTTAATAGTATGGGAGATTAAGCAGCATTGGAGAAGAGCGCAAGCCGGGGAATGAAACTTATACCAACTCCTATATTGTGTGCAAATCCCATGCGCTTTTGCACAATGGAGGTCGTGCTTCCTTGTCGGTCATCGTGGGAGCTAGAAGAATGAAGTCGGCAGACGCTGTCCGTGTGACACCGCAAAAGCAACACACACGCTGCATCTGTACTCGCAGCTCAGGCTGTCATGTTTTGTTTTACAATATCCCATGTGTGTCTGGCGAGGCAGGGGCCCCTCCGGCTCACCGGCGCCCCCTCGCAGCGGCTCTGCGCCGGCGCACCAACACAAGGCCCATCCCAAAGCAAAAAGAAAGTCAACAAAATGGCGGATTCGGGCAGAATCACGTGACCCCTTTGTGCTTTGCAAACCCTCTCCGGGAAAAACAAACCGCCACAACCGGCCCCCAGTATACCATTTGCAACCATTACAACCTTACACGTGTGCACATGGTGACAAACCCGACTTAGCACGACAGCATAATCCTAAACTGGCCGCCTTTCTGACAAGAGAGAGAAACGGCGGCCATTTTGTGCAAGCTTGCGCAGACAAGATAGGGGCGCCCCTCATATTGCCGAAACCTGGCCATATTACCCAACGTAGGTTTCTGGAACTGCAAAACGTACCGATTCCTCCTCTTTCTCCATCCCTGTCGGCATCTGCGGCACGGCCCGGTTAATGGAGGCATATTCGTGCAGGTCGGGTAAGTCCTCGCAGCGGAAGACGGGTAGTGGCTTGGAAGCGTCCAGCGCCCGTGCCCGAAACGACAATTTACTCATTTTTTACGATGCGAGCTGCAGCATAAATCTATCCGATCCCCCTGAAATGCGCCACTGTCCCGGGGAGAGCTCTCATGGATGTGGTCTGTGGCGTCTCCGGTCGTCGGGGTCGTTCGATTGGGTACAAAAATATGCGAGTGGCGAGGCGGACGGAGCCGGGAAGGCCCGGATCTTGGTCGCTCTCTTTCGGTCTCTTTTTTTCAGTCGCTCCGCTCTCTCTCCCTGGTTCAATACGCCATGGCCAACATGGCGGACATTAAAAACTCTTTAACTCTCCGTTCGCTCCTGGCGGCCCAACCCCCCGATCACACGCCAGCCATTCCCCACACGCTCCCGTGTACGTGCGCGTCCGCGGCGCCGGGGGAGGGGCGCGCACCGCTGGGGGGCACGCGCACGTGCGCGTGCCCCCCAGCGGTGCGCGCCCCTCCCCCGGCGCCGCGCACTGCATCCCTCTCTTTTTTGCGGATGCTGTGCATCTCTTTTTGCGCATTTCCCCCAGTTTTACACTTGTGCATAAAAACACAGGCCGTTTGTACTGTCGTGTTTCGATAGGACGAGCTTTTATTCAAATGCACTTTTGCTGGACACACTGGATGCCAGGGCTGCTGCGCCACACACACTGCTCTCGGTTATCCCCCAACCTTTGCAGATGTCGCCCTCTACTGAAAGCACATGCAACAGCGTTGGTTTCCTCACATGCGTTAACCATTACTGTACTTCAGGGTAGCATGACTTTAAATCAAGTGGATTACACTAGGGGGAATGGCTCTGAATGATCAGCACACAAGGGGACCAACAAGAGGACAGGCATTGTGTTTTGGATCTGCACTAGTAAGCAGTCATCAAAAATCACAACCAAATATTAAGTTGTACGAGAAGGCTTTGTCATTTGAAAGTGAGATCAGTCAAAGTAGACGTCACACACTACACAACTGGAGAGTGGATTGGACGTCTCTAGCACTAGCAGATAGAGAATCGGTTCGTTTTAGGCCGCTTCTCGCTTTTGAGAAATCTTCTATTACTGATTTAATCGTGCGCCCCCCACAATACAAATGGTTAACAAATGTACCATATTCACATTGCAATTAAACCACTGGCATTCAATCCAATTAAAACAGTTTATGCAGTTTAAGTCACAAATGATTTTCCCCAAATCTGCACTACCTGAGTTACAGGAAAGTCTACAGAAAATATAAAAGTAAATCAAATGAAATTATTAACAGATCACAACAACATTCGTGACATCATTCATGCACAATGTCAGAGCAGTTATTGAATTTGTGTAAACAAATTAAGCGCTTAACTTTAAAGATAAATCTAGTCTTGGATAAAGTAAGGCTTTACCCAGTCTTCGCCTGTGGCGAATTTTGTTAATTTAAACTTAGAAATATTTACACACTTTGTTTTGCAATACATTTCTTCCAATTTAATATAGCAATCTCCCTAGGGCAGTGGTTCCCAAACCGGTCCTGGGGGATCCTCTACCCTGCTGGTTTTTGTTCCAACCGAGCTCTCAATTACTTAATTGAACCCTTAATTGAACTAATAATTTCCTAAATCAGAGACTTTTAATTATTTTAAACAGTAGGGGTTAAGTTAAGTATAGAATTATATTAAAAAATGTATTGAAGAAACAACTATTTTCTTACACAATTTAAAAAGTAAAATCTAAGTAGATTGTTACTTCAATTAAGGTTCAATTAAGTAATTGAGAGCTCAGTTGGAACAAAAACCAGCAGGGTAGGGGGTCCCCCGGGACCGGTTTGGGAACCACTGTCCTAGGGGAATATATTCATTTTGCTGGGTTCCCACAGTGTTTGCAGTTCAATGGCATGTGGAAGCTGTATCAGAGATTTTCAGCACCAAGGGGGAAGCTTCCCTGTTCCTCCTATATACATTTTTCATGCTTGTATTGGGAGAAAATGAATTTGTAACCATTATTTGAAATCTGCATAATCACAGAATCTTGTACAGACTTGCACTTGAGGCATAAGTCACACAAGCCCCACAACTCTGGGACATATCCACTAGGGTAGCACTGGGCAATGCAAGACATTTCCAAGGATGCCAGACAAATCGATTCACATGGCTACTTTAGGAGAACTATATGTTGCCCATGTGTTTTTCCAATCATTCTTGAGATCAAATGGAAATTTATCAGACAAACTCTGTTCTCGACATTTTGTACACCTGACACTGCCACTGAAGAGGTGCACATATTAGACTAGCGATAACAAAACCTCCTGTTGCTTCAAATACTTGCTTTCGAGGACACAGATATTGGGGAGGAATTCTACCAACAGGGTGATGTTGAGGCATACATTTGTTTTAATGTATATTGATGATTATCCACTAGCTAATATCTCTTAGACCTGAATATTAACATAAACTTAATGTAGATTGCTTGGACTCATTTAAAATCATACATGATTTGTGTTTTTTGAAGCCAATTAAACATTTCATTCTCTGGATTCATTGCTTTATTCATTTAGATCACTAGTCCTAAATTAAATTAAAGAGCATCATTATTTCCATTTTTGATTCTGAAATAGTATTTTTCTGGATTATTGGTTTTGTAAAATAGAATAACTTGAATTAATTTGTCCAACTGTGTACCACAGAACTGAGTGATGATTTATAGTTATATAAATACAAATAATGAAAACAATCTTTATATAATTAAGTCTTCAGTGAATGTCTGAAGTTCATTAGAGCTGATGTAATTGGTTTAATCTTATGTATAAAAGTGATTAGACCTGCTCCTCTGGTGCTTATTCACACTTAACCACTAATCACTGAAGGAGTTTAAATAATAATTCTGGATTTACAGTCACCATTTGCTTAAAAGAGATTCTGGTTTTCATGAAAGTCATCTGTACAGCTTGACCCACCTGTTTTATTTAAAACAGAGTAAACCGAGCAGAACCAAACATTTCTCATGTATTATTAACTGGTGTTTCTCAGCATCTCACTGGCCTTTTTATTTACGCTATACATACAGTCAGCTATGCACAATCTCCTTATGCATAGCTCTGCTTATCTCCTGCTATAATCTTTGTAGTCATAGAGAATATTGATATGCCCGGGTAGAAGCAGCATTTCAGTGTAACTTAAAAATGAGAAGAATGGAAATGGAAATAAAAGTTTGTCATATGAAATCCACTTTGAATTAAAGTTAGTTTACTTTTTTTTTTTTTAAAGACTAAAACAATTAGTTGACATTTGACTACCTTTACCATCAATAACAGCAAAGGAGGGGGGAGGGGAGTACAGATATCCCTAAATGTACAGCGTCACGTGTAAATTGTTGCGTCAGATTTGTGCAGTGGAAAGTGTGGTCTGACAGCTGACATTTCAGGTTTCAGCAGCTGTTGGACTCTCTCAGGATTCATTTTAGAACTGTTCAAATTGTCTTCATTTGATTTTCAACATCCTTACTTGTAACATAACCAGATCTGGAGAGAAAACTTTCAATGCACACTACAACTATAATGCCATAGAATAAACCTGACAATACTGAAATGCATCTGGGAAAAAATAAACAAAATCGGAAGTAGATAAAACCAAAACAGATTTTACAATTTAATGTAAATGGTAAGAAAAAAAAAAAACTGCTTCCGTGTCTTAAGTGGAAATGTATTATACTGTAAGAGACATGATTACTGTTCTATTCGCTTACATGCTGGGAAGCAATTTAGTCCTCACTTCCAGACAATGACAAGTTTCAAGAATACTTGCTATCAAATCCAGTATCATTTCAAGTGCCTTAATTATGGATCATTATTGTTACAACCAACTTAATGTAATGCTACTGCAACAAGTAAGAAAACTGCCTCTGCAACTCTTACAACACCATCAGATAATAAAAACTGATGTGTTTAGCAGCAAATGTGGTAACAACAATCCCCTCTGTACTTCCTTCAAACAAAGATTGATTTCCTTTACATAATTAGTAAGGAGGTTGCACAATTTTGTTTTAGCGGTCTACCTTTTGTAATGAACACTTTTCGTGCCTTTTGAACCACAAAGAATAAATCAATGAAAACATTTTCAATAGAAACCAATGACCGGGGGAGCTCTGGGGGCGCTGTGCCAAAGCACCAATCTGATAGCTCTCAAAGTGAAATGTCAGAAACAGAAGTATGATAACTTGTAATCTGCCACGGTCCTGTACAATTCTGCTCAAACCAGCAAACAAAAACATCACGCTGTGCCGTACCTCAAACTGATTTCTTTGAGTCTTTGAAAGCTAAAACCCCACCCCTCTGGCAATTGTACAGACACCAGTGGAGCTAACAATACAACATTCCTAATATCTGATCTATTACACATTCATGTTAAACAAAAGTGGAACAGCACACAAGAAAAGTGTACTGCTTTTTACCTCGGCAATTTACTCGGTTGCACATCTGTACTGAGCAGTGTGCCATCCTCTGCCAGCTTTGCTAATACAATGTCTCCATGTTAGTTATTAATAGAGCTGCTTTGTCAACTAAGAACTGTGAAATATGCAATCCCATCCAGCTGCTGAGACTTCCCCTTCCTTTGCAGTAAGTCCAGCTAGACAGGAAGCCACCACAAAAAACAAAACCCACATTCCCCATTATAGCTAAACACATCTTACCTTTTTCTCATATTAAAAATGCCCTTCCAACAAAGGTCCAAGTAAAAAATCCCAACACAGAGGTGCAAGAATCCCATTATTATCCACTTGAAAAGATCCAAAATGCAGGTCTGAAAAAAACAAAACAATTGAATGAGACACAAATGCAGTGTTAGCTCACCAGTGACCAATACCTATTGTAGGTCATTCTTCCTACATCACATTTTAGTCATCACCTTATTTTTGATGATAAAGCACCAACTTGCATCAAAGGGAACAAAAAGACCGGAGTGGAATACATACACGTCTTTCTGGTACACTTCAGACAGAAAATACGAACAAACAAACAATTCAGTGTTACCTCTTATGCTGTCCTTGTAATGACATTAAAACAATAAGAAAAGAAACAACGGTTTTAAGCCTCTTTGAGAGAATGAGAAAAAAAAAAAAAAACACCCTCTTTAAATACAGTGTTATAATACCTAGTAATGCACCACTTAAGAAGCACTATTATGCTGTGGTATGCAAAGCAGATGGCAGGGAGCAGCTGTGCAAAACAGCAAGAAAACGGCTGTCGAGTCTAGGCCAACCACAGTACTAACTGTCATACTAGATCTGCAACCCTCTCAGTACAAGAGAGGAAGGGAAAAATCAGATTCAAACAAATCAGACTATAGATTATATAGAAGTAGTATTTTTTTTTAAGGCAGTGTGTAAATAAGTAATAAATCAAGTGTTTGAGCAATTGGACGGTAAATCACTCGTAAACTTGCTACTAGAAAAGCATAGAGGGAAAATTCAGATAAGGAGCAAAATCAACAAACAAAATAACTTGTAATCGCACTGACGGTTTGCCTTTCATGTGTTCTTAGCTTAGGATGATATCAACACATACTTGAACAACTAATGTAAAAGCAGTGCTGAATCAAGTGACCTAAATAGCAGGCTATCTGCAGTGTACAGCACCCTAAAGAGCACAGTGTAGCAGAAAATACAGCCAACTTGTTATTCTGCATCAGCGGAGGGAAGTGACAACAAGATGATTAGGACTCCAATACAGTATTTAGAAATGGAAGGAAAACAAGTGGCGTTTAACGGTGAGCAGGATTTGAGCATTTAAAGCTTAAAGAAACTGCATTTCGTTGCCAAAGTATATCAGTAAAATAAAATACAAATATTATACAACAGATGTCATCTGCCACACATTCCCACTAATCCATAGATAATTGTCGTGTGGTGCCAAATCCCACACAAAGCAATATTTCTGTAGTAGTCTGCTTATAAAACGTGTCCAGGTTTGTTATAACTTACAACCAAGTGCTCTCTTACTGGAGAATTCATAACACAAATGGGTAGAGCAAGACTGTCAGTCAGCCACCCCCTCAATATCCAGAGTTAAACATTTACAGATGCCTGGCTTCTCCACGCAATTTAACCACACTGCCCTCCTTTGCCACTGTCAGCGTCCACCTCTACATTTTGCAGTATTTTAGGCCTCATCTATTCCATCTTGACTAATCTGAAGTAATCAACCGGGTTGCTAGGTAGCTTATCCAATCCTCCTTTTACACAGCTTCAGAATGACCTGGTGGATTTCATAACTAAATGAAAAACAGATGCAATCCCACAGCTGGCCCACACTAATTGACGGCCTCTTTCAGCATCCATATTACTTGTGTAAAACAGTTCTCACCAAGCACAGCTGTATTCTGCGCACAAGTTTGCTTTTTTTCCACATGGATGCTCAGATCAACATGCAAGAACTGCTCTCAAAGGTTACAATACATTTGTTTGTTTCGGTAACACATCTCTGTTGACCTTTGATTAACTTATTTTGTGGTTAAAATAGTCTCCCACCTGGAAATGTCTTACTTGTAGGTTTACTACATTGTAATGCTGTTAAACAACAAATTAGTGTTTATTTGCTGAAGTTGAACAGAGCAAGGGTTTTTGATGTACATCTTGTCATGGTCCTTAACTTTATGCAACAGATACAATAATCTATAACTCCAGTCCCTGTAACGATTATCCTTTTTGACACCAGTCTTGAGAGGCTTTTGAAGAATCGAAAAGCCAAAAATGTATGAGATTCATCGATTACAGATGTAAACCCGTTGTATGAGTTTATTTTGAATAAGCAAGTCTAAGAATTTGCCAGGTAGCAACTGGAGTACAGACCCTACTATAAAATGGTATCGGTCTGAAGCTGCGAGCATCCATATAGACTTGTCTGTTCCAATGCTTTAACAGTGCGACGTCTGTGAATATACGGACAAATTGTCGGCCAGTGATAATGCAGTCTTTCAGGAGAAATTTACGCAAGCCAAAGAAAGCTTCAATGCTCAAAACATTTCTTGTCTCAGCTTGAGAGATGAGCTCAGGTTACATACAGTAACTGTACAGATCTCACACAAGTGGTAGATTTCCCACAAGTTTGAAGTTCTCCAACACATTTGGACAGATCTGGCAGAAAGCCATCCACTATAACTTATGGCCTGCACACTATGTGTCTTCAGCTATAAGGGTCACTGCTGCCCATCTGGTTCAGGAGTTATACAGTCACACACATTTAAACTGAAATTATATAATCAGACATTGTTATTGTAATGTGACATTTTAAGCTAAGAAAAAACCTCAGAAATTTGATATAATTTACAGTTATGGTTTTTCCAACTGCAGTAAAAAAAGGCAAAACAAAACTTCAGTGGACTTACTTAAGAAGGGGGTAGACTATATAAATATAAAATCTTTAAGCCTTTATCTACACAAACATTTTGCCCTGCCGTGTTTTAAAATGCATTTTCATTACAGCAGACAACACACTGAAACAGGGCAAAGTTCAATTCCATATTTACAAAAGGACTATGGCAGTTTGCAGTTGGGGCCCTTTGGGACAGGAAGTGGATTTAAACACACGCCAACTCTAAGTCAGTGTTTAAGAATAGGGACTCCGACATGTCTGCTTTATAATAGGATTGAATTCTGGTATATCCTCGGATGTGGTGTCATGTGGAAAAGTCAGGCCAAGTTACTGTAAGACTGGAGGAAAAAACAAAATGACAGACTACTAAACTAGTACACACTTAATTGAACCCAAGAGCCCAACATTAAATAGATTTGATAAAGTGGGCTGTTTAATATTAATAGATTCATTTTTCCCCCACTAACATCTTACAGCAAAATACACCCACTTTTAAATAACTGAATTAGAAAACTGGAGGCTTTTCAAAGTTTGATGTAGCCTACTAGTTTTTAAGGCTAGAAAGGTAAATAGAAAAGTAAATTTGTCGGTTTGTGTTCTGCTTTATAGAACATACCTGATTTAAGCCTTATCAAACGAACATCTCTTAAAAGTCACCGTCACAATCTTGTTTTTACATGCCTGGTTTTAAAAAGATGTCAACATCTACTAACACTGAAAAATCTGTTCCTGCAGAAAACTGATACACAGAATTCCAAACAGAACTTGCAAATGGAAATAGACTGCACAGAAATTAAGTGATTGAACTATTATACGCAGAAGTCATCGTAAGCCATGTTAAAACAAATGGGGCCATGGTCAATGGTTTACACAGACTTGTAACTGGGTGAGTCTGGGAGTTGTGTGTAGGATTCACCTGGCACCAGTCACAGCTTGAGAAGCCTACATTCTGTACTGGTAGCACACAATCAATAATACATTTAATGGGATAGAGAGGAGAAAAAAAGTACTGCAGTGGCAGCACAGTCAATGCATTGCATATGTAGGAGACTTCGTGCTGAAACAGAGGATATGAGATGCTCTTCTGGCCACTCTCTTTGCATTATCACAAGGGAAAAGCAGAAATCTAAAATACCTCACGATGTACATAAACAGCACTGTTTTCAGCGTAGCTTTGAACATAGTACATTACAATAAATAAATCGTGCCTGTCATATTCCTTAATTCAATTATATAAGAGGCTGGGGATAGTGCATCAAATGGAGTACGACGCTCCTCTCAGAGGTGGCTGCACTGAAACAGCTGGTTCAGTCAGGGCTCTTTTGGGAACGGTACAAATTATTTTTTATTATTTAATTACTTAAACGTTAATGTTGGTCCCAAGTCTGGATCCACGGGTCCCATGCCCATGTTTGGAATTCGTCTTTTACCATTTCATTCCACCCAAATGGCTTCTTCCAAGATGACGTCTCATGACGGACAGCTGTAGCACTGCAGACCTCTTTTCTGTATTGTGAATAGAACCAAAATCTAGAAACAATTTACAATGCAAGGCCCACATTAATAATGACATACTGATAGACTACTGAACATGTATTAAAATACAGAAAGTAGAACATACAAGCTACCTCTTTAAGATCCATTACTATTCCCTGTTGTCTAAACACTTAGGTTGTTAATGCATGACTGTCTGCAGATCGCCTTCACGCATCCCTACATCTATTCATAGAATGGCTTTAATTGGCCAAGACTGTAATTATCATAATTCATGTTATCACAACAAGAACTTAATACAAGTGTGGTATATTCACCACCACCCCACCCCATACAAATAACATTTTCCTTGACAAAGAAAAGATCATGTCCTCCCACAGAGCGAAGATGACTTGCAATTATTTTATTTTTTCCTGAACACTTCAAAATGTACCTTTGGAGAGCTTTAAATCCTACCCTGCTCCAGAAATGAATGTCCAAATGCCCCAAATTGTTTCAGTGAGTTCCAGCTGATCCTCTTCAGTATTCAAAAAACAAAGCAATTTACATTTTCATGCAAGTCAGTGCCTGGTAGCTAAAAGCCAATTACTAACAACTTTGACTGTACTAGAGAAGACGTCCCATTTCTATACTCTAACATCATTACTGGCTATCATGTGTGAACTGAAGAGACAGTTTTATTTCTGGGGGGGGTCTGCTCTTCAAATCTTCTTTTTGAATCTTCAAAACTGTATTCAATTTAGAATAAAATATCACAATGTATCTTGATTATTTCTTAGCAGACACTCTCCTACAGGTCAAATGCCTTATATGGTCTCATTTTTCTTTAGGTATTTAAAAGGTCCTCCCACACCAACAAAAACAAAACAAATATGTCGTTACCTGGTTTTAAAATCTGCTTACATTTTAGGTTGCCTGTCACAGAAAAACCTAAATAAGTGTCCCAGCTGTGGGTATGAAAGTACAGTCTCAACAAGCCTTTGCATGTCTTTTGAATTTACTGGCATGCTTCTCTTCCAGATTAGGAGCAGAATCTCATCTGAATTTAATTGTGTGGATTTTCAAATCACTGAGACACAGTGAAACATATATTTTGCAATTGCATGATTCAAAGCCAAGTTAGTTTTAAAAACAGAAACGACCTAAGAATACAGCGATCTGAGCTTTTCACCTTTTTGATCTAAGGCTGAAACTTTTTTTTATGTGACCAATGATGACACCCTTTCAAAATTATCTTCGTTCAATATGGTTTCATTTGAAAATGAAAAAGAAATTACAGAAGATTGTTTTTACACACATGTTCATATGAATCAGAAACTCCAGGTCCCTCTCAAAAGTTAAAGCAGGTTTGTCACAGCTTCCAATTAATGGTATCTTTTGAGCAAAGCATAGTTTAAAATAACATGTCAGTTTCAGTCTGTTTCTTCCTCATTACACTCTGTGCTCCTGGGTTCTGCTGCCTGGTGACAAATACAGATTTACTTGGCTAACTGTTTATTTTTCAGCAACCATGAAGATGCAGGGCTTGGATATGCCATGGATAAATTGGTTCAAGTGTAGCAAACTGTGATTTAACAAGAAGCACAGGGCAGGGGGAGTGTGGCTCTTACAAGACAGTCCACTCTGGGGATTTGCACTTTCTTCGCCCCAGATACTCAAAGATCAAACCTGTAATTAAATACTTAGCGAGAACAAAGGCCTGCAACAACACAGGACTAAGAGCAACATTTGGTACCAAGTGAAATGCAGATGTGCGGGTATATTTGATTATCTGCCACCACAAAAGCCAGTTAGCCATCTCCAACCTTGGGATTAGCAGGCTAAAAACAGGAGGCCTACTTCTTCCCTGAAGTTTATGATCAGGTTAATATATTTTAAATACAATATAAAATACAATCACAGCCCAAGTACCAATTTCCCCAAAATAACCACCATCTTCAGATGCAAATTATAGAGGAAACCCTCATGTATTTTGTATTACAATCTGCTGGTGCCTACCACCAGCTAGGCCAATTCAATTGCTTAGATTTTCAAAATGCACTGAAGCATTTAAGCTGCAGGAGTCTTTACAGATCCCGAATGTACAATCTATATTTCAGTAAACACAATTTCAGAACTAGCAGCAGCTCATTGTACTTGTACGTTTGACGCCGACTTTTATGTTTAAGCGATTTTACTAAGCGCGGTAGTGGATTCTTGGAAAAGAATGGAAAAAGTACAGGGTCAACAAGAATAAGTATTATACCAATTTGCAATGCCTTTTATACCAGAGGCTCAGTTCATATTTGACAAGGCCTTCATATGCTTGTACAACCCAAACTGTTTTATAACCCCACACAGGCAACAGGCCCCTGAGGTACCAAAGGAAACAATGAGGTAGCAGTAAGCTTAATGCACTTGTAACACAGAGTATAAACCCTAGCCAAGACAGTACAACACTGCTGAAAAACACTGTCTCATCTCTGGAGTCATTCAAGCTGCATTGGTTCAGATCAGTAATACAGTTGGTAAATAAGCCCTTCCCAACTGATCATAATTTGGTTCATTACTGGCCAAGGTCAAAACTGATTGAACATCTAAAAAATATTTTTGTCAATGCAGGAAAAATGTAGTGCTTCAGGGCAAGAACGTGGATACATTTGTCCCAGTCAAACAGAATTTAATTAACTGAATTATAAGGCTATGTTGTATTTGACAGATGGCAATGAGCACCATTTCAAGGCATGGCACCGTGTGCAAAAGACTCGAACAACAGGCAAGTAGTGCATTTATTTCCTCCCACAAAAGAGAAGCCAGAAGAAGATTCAATCACAGGGGAGAAATGTGTCTTTCCTCTGTGATGGTCCCCCCAGGTGCATCAGCACAGCTGTGCATAGCGAGAGACCAACAACATCCGAGAGCTGATTCAGTGTAGATAGGCCCCCCATACACAGTCAAAGGAAGTAGTATATTCCCTCTTACACTAAAACTGAATTACAGAATATGGAGTGTAATTAAGGTCAGACCTTAATTTCAAGAAAAATACATACATTTATAAATTATATACTCATTAAATTCAGTACTAATGCATCTTGCTCAGATTTGTATTCTTCCCCAACCTAAAGTAGAGCCCCGGTTTACGTACATTTTGGCATACCACATGCCATGGATTTGTGTACTGGTATTCTGGCTATTAAGGCAACATTGGATTGTTTTCTCATTAACTCCACTTCCTGATCAATCATTCTTCATGTCCTTTATGACTATTAACACCAGATTTTCAAACTATTTCAGATTTTCAGATCTCAAACTATTAAGAGTTGGTGCTTTTTACTGCGTCTACAAGATCTCGGTCAGGTCCCAGTTTTAACTGTTCACTTGTTAGTCTAAATAATTGATCTTGCTGCATTTTCACTGTATTGCTTTGTATAAAATGCACTTTATGCGTAAGCTTCTTTACTTACTCTTTAGGCTTCCCCATTGTGAAAGTAATAAGCATGTTTTGAACAATCTTCTGGCTTGGAATTAAGCTCTATGATATTCTGTAACTATTTATAGGAGTTAACTGGATAATTAGGGGTTTGCATCAGTGATATTTTGCAGGGGTCAACTGTGACTGTACTTTTGTTTATGCATATTATTAGTGTTAAAGCAGTTTGTATATTTAAAGAATTATGTTGCCGTGTTTATTTTTAAATGCAATATTAGAAATCTCAGAATAAGATTACTAAACTGTCTCCGTTTCCATGCAGATGGATGAATGTTTCCTCTTTCAGGGCTATGTATTTTTACCGTGACATGAAGATTTTCTTGATGAATATTAAAAAATTCTGTATTTGGATATTTCATTGCCAGGCCTGTGCTCGATTAGTTGTCCCTGAACATTACAATCCATGAGCTCGGAATCAATTGCTGCGATATGGCAATAAAGGTTCTTGTTTTCCTTTGTTTTGCTAGTTTCGTCCTTGCCATATCTTCGGCCGAGTGAAAAGCTATAAAGGGGAACTCCACCGAAAAAACATTTTCTCAGGTTATTCAATAAGTAGACGCATTCTGTGGAGTGTGTTATTCGAGTCCAGCTCATTCTATGTACCAGACATTAGAGATTAAAAATTATGCTGTGATGTCACGGGGGTGCAAACACTGGATCTGCTTTGCTGGAAGTCAATGGAGAAAATCATTACAAAAAATAGCATTTTATGCACGTTCGATGGCCCCATCACCTGTTTTTTTACCCTGAAAGATCCATCAGTTTGTAGTCATGAAAAGTGTATTTCACCCCCCAGAACTGTGGCCATTATTTTACATGATTATTTTATTCCAGGCACTGCCGTGTAGGATACAGCATTCTCCAAAGGGGAGAACACTGGTACATAGAATGAGCTGGACATGAAAAACTCACTCCACGGAACACGTTTCTACTTATAGAATAACCTGAGAAAATATGGATTTTCGGTGGAGTTCCCCTTTAATCAGATGAAGTCATTATCACGGCACATAAGAGCTTTGACGTTGGAGTTAGCTGTGAATTTGTCTTTCCCATTCCCACACAGCCTTAGTACACTACAGGAATATACATCAACATTGACTGACATTATCAATAACTTAACACTTACACAGACCATTTATTAGGCGATCTATATACCCTTAGAGTACATTATTTATGTTAATGTCCGATACAGATATCACAACTGATCTGATCAGCTGTGGAGATTGAGGGGTATACTAAGGTAGGGTGAAGGTTTTTAACAGACCCATTAGATTTGGTGTGTGCGTGTGGGGGGGTTGTAGGATGTGGGTGAAATACAAAGTCTACAGATTTACTCAGCACTGATATTTCAAGGCTTCTTCTAGATCTGTGGATTTTAGGTTGGCTTTATTCTCATGCATTAGAGGAAACGCAGTCCATGTTTTAATGTCAAGGCATTAACTTCTACCTTGGCATTAGACCTCTCTGCTCTGTCCTGGGAACGGGCACGGCTAGTTCTCTCTCCACGGGCACGGACACTCCAGCATACCCCGGACCCGCGCATTAGCCCAGCCCCTCCCGCAATATTCATCTAGAGTGCTCCTGCATAAGCAGATGCAAACCGATGGTACCGTAGACTCCCTGCGGCTGCCAAGACCTGTTTCTTCACTGGCTGCAGTGAGCTGGACAGGTTGGCAGACTCTGTAAAAGGATCCTTCTTCTCCCTTCCCCAGAGAGGTGGCGGCGAAAGGCAGGATTGTACCTTTGAATTGATAAAATTGGAACATAACCTGCAAAAATCAACAACTGGAGACGCCAGCAACATATTTAGGGGAAGACTCAATGGGCCTTTAGTTTGTCCCGCCCTAATCTGCCATTCTTTTTGGCACGTCTACGGCTCTACCAGTGGGCTTCCTGTCCTGACACAATAATTTCATGGTGCCCTTCAATGCATGGAAGCTCTAGACACAAAGGCACAAAGGCAGACCATTATGTGGATTTTTCCTTTATGGGGGGGGGGGGGGGGGAATGGAGGATTTGGTGGTCTGGAGTCATAGTGTATTGGCATTTGTATTGCTTCCTCTATACTTGGATCTATATAAATGCAAAAAAGGTAAAGCAAGGCCCCCCCCTACCTACCTACAACAGTTAATTAAACCCTAAATTGACAGGGAAATATGCCTACACTGGATCCAAACATTTGGCTACAGAGCAAAAATATTTTAGCACATTGCACTCATTCCTAATAAAAAACACACTCTTAAGCATATCTAGTTAAATGTATGCATTAACTCTACTCAAGTTCAAATACGACATTCCCTCGTGTTCTGGCTTGCGCTTGTATCCATGGGATAAAATAGCTTGATGGATTTTAAACGGCAATCAAAAAATCAGCCATGTCCGCCACTTGTTACCTCAAACCCAGAGCATCTCTCAATCACGGTTTACACTGGACGAAGTCAGAGGCCGGGAAACACTATTCACACATTCATTATTATTATTTGTAATCCTCAGCTTACACCTGGCACTTTGTTTTTTGCGCATACCACAGACAAACATGACAATGCTCACCGTAGGATAAATATTTATTAAGCAGGGGGCTACTTCTGGGCTTTAAGCAGGTATGCATATCTTAACAGAGATACCATATGACATTTTAACAAATTACCAATACAGACATGCATTTTACACTGCTCCTTTCTCATAGATGTAGGTTTGTTTTAGTCAAAGGGATTTTTGTTTGTTTGTTTTTTTAATTAAGTTTAGACAACACACACATATATACCTATATAAATCTGCATTACCAGTGCCCTCCACCCTATCCCCCTCCCACAGAGTTAACAAAGCCATACCCTCCCAATCTACCTGGAAAAATGAAAAAAAAAAAAAGAATTGCATACATTTTTCATCAGCCAATTCAGAAATGCACCCCCCCCCCCCCAAACATCAAATAAATCCAAAGATAAGGAACAAAAGGGTGTTGAATTCTCCCCCGTCCTTATCAAACAAAATTAGGTCAGATTGGAGGAATGCAGGAGGGCTACAGCCAATACCGAGTGGAGGATGCACTGAACATAAAAGAAAGGGCATGTCCACTGCCAGAGGAAAACTGGACACCACAAGGTGTGCTGAGGAAAAGCCATGCGAAACCAACAGCATCTGTGGTTTGTCATGACTTTAGCTTCTCTCAGACAGAGCACAGAAAAAAGGCACAAACAACCAGTAAGACAAAGACCAGGCTTTCAGAGGGGAGAACTGAGAGGTGGCAAAATGTGCCTTAAAACGCAGACAAATGCCATATTACTAACGAGGTGGCCAAGTCCAGTTGTCAATAGCACACGTTTCCCCTTGAGACCTACGGTTTGCAAGAAAGGGAAACTGATCAACAGATACAGTATTTTGGATAGGCGGGGCTACAGTGTATCAACTGCAATTAGATCACAGGCGGCCGAGGTGCCTTGGGGCATCCCCACAATGATTTCAGAGCAAAAACAAAGACGAGCAGCTACAGCCTACACACATCATCCGTCTCCGCCCCAGCACAAAAATCAACTGTGCACAATGCCATCGTCCCGCTTTTCCCGTCTTTCATTAAAATTGACAAATTAAAGCTCCTAGACCGGAGAGCCCCACAGCGCCACCATCACACATCGATGCGAACAAAAAGCTGATCTCCCACCGTGCGCAAAAGCCCCCCAAACCCCCCAAATGAGACGGCAGGACACCCTACCGACCCAGCCTGGGGGGGAAACGACACCCTGCCCATCTGCACGCAAATACTCATCAAATGCAGCCGCGATCAAATTAAAAGTATCTGCTGGAGCCGTGCATTATCGCAGACAGCCACCATCATAACTTAATAGCAGCCGTGCTAAATATGTCAACCTCCACCTTTACACGGGCAAGGACAGTTTCCCTCTCCCACAAACACGGACATTGCTCTTCCCTTTCTTTTCCAGCAGGTCGAGGGAAAACTGCACGCAGATCGGGGGGATGACGGACCTTTCTGGGGAATGCACATTACTTATATGTGAAACCGTGCAACGTACGCATTTTGCGTTGCAGGCATTTCTCTCCATCTGAGAGAGAGAGAGAGAGAGAGAGAGGGGGGGGGGGGAAAGTCCAACAAGATGGATTGAAGTTTGTCGTTTTCGTGCTACTGAAACAGCAGCAACATTAAAAAAAAAAAAAAAAACTCTCAATGGGTATCTGTGGATATGCGAAAAGAGCAAGGCGAGGGACTTTGCTGTAACATTTGCCAGAAATCAGGGATTGACGCGACACCATGGGCGGAATTGACACGGCGAGGCAGAGGAGACGCTCGTTTTCAGGCATTAAAACACAATTAGCATCATCACCCCGCAAACGCACAACACACTCCACAAATGCGCGAATAAAAGACAAACTTACCCGCCAGGCAGCCAGGGTGGGTGATGGCAATCCTGCCCGGCACGATCCCCCACAGATACGAGGCATAGTTGGTGTTTAGCAAACAACAAACGCCATGCAGCAAAATGATTGTCAAACATGTTCTCTATTTGTTCCCCTCCGGTGGCTCTCCGGCGTCCTGTGATAAGGGATCGCTTTCGCAGTGCCGAGCGGGTATGGAGATCAGGAGAGAGAGAGAGGGAGAGAGGGAGAGAGGGGGGGAAAGGAAAAAAACACCAGAGCGTTATTTGAAGAAGATTAAAAGCTGCCCAAGCCAGAGCAGACTCCGGTATGGGGTTAACAACTTTGCAATGGCACGCAGGCGCGCTGTGATTGGCCGGCGAGTGGCACCAATCACCTGTGGAGAGCCGGGCTGGTGAGCTCACGGCTCGGCGCAGAAAGTTCCCCAGCGCGGCGCACATGGCACTGGGCGGCGGGGGCACCTGGGCACCGGTGGAGAGAGCCCCCACGGGCAATGGCCATCTTGAAGTGTGCCTGTCTGTGCAGATAGCGCCTGTTGGAAATGATCGTATTTCCTGACTGTTTGGAACACAAACGTGTCTGGACATTTAAGGAATCGATCATCAGTGTACAACAGTGTTTTTGACCAATGTGTTTGGCAGTTGCTGAAATTAAAATACCACCGGCCTGATAGTACAGTAATGTATTTCTAAACAGAGGAAAAACAGCATGAGTGACATTGTTGAAAGAGTGGCCATGTTAAAATGGCAATGGGCCGGGCACAAGGCTGGAAGAACTGATCAGAGATGGACAAGGGGGGCAACTGAATGGATCCCCAAGAGCTGGAAAAAAGACAGAACCACGTAGAAGATGGGAAGATGAAATCATACACTTTGCAGGCGTGACATGGAAAAGAGAAAGTTGTAGATAGACGCAAGTGGAATCATCTTGGGGAGCCTTCATCCAGCAGTTGGCATAGGGTGATGGTGATGGTGTATATATATATATAAAACAGTGTCAGTGTTGATGCACTGACAGAAATGTTGAATGCAAGTAAGCACAATTACCTGATGAAATCTCAGGCACAGATCTTGTTTGACTAGGAACTGGATGATTTAGGGAGGCCTGTGTGTGTGGTGGGGGTTATTTACATAATAATTATAATTATAAAAAAACACTTTCACAGAGGTTGCAGTTTCCAGCCATTCCTGCAACACCTAAGTTACATTAACTAGAGCAGAGCAACCGTGTCTGCTGTTAACACCTCGTTCTGAAGTCACAAAATAACTATATGCACATGGTAATTGTGTGTGTTTATAAGTGAGTTGGAAAACAAAACAAAATTATAGTCTGATTAACATTTTACATCTGTTCTCTTATATCAAATGTAATACTGAATTACATTTCAGCTTTATTGGAGACGCCCTTAATTTTCAAGAGACCAAGTTAAGATCGATGACGGGCATCACATCCATATTGTCAATATCGAGACATGGCACACGTCAATCAGACAGCACCTGTACAATCGGTGGTAGTCCAGGAAATCTATATATGTTTACAAGGACTTTAGTAATATGTCATTAGCAGTAAATAATGAAAAGCAAAATCGGTATTGGGGACGAGGAAATGAAATACTACCCTGAATTCTCTCCACTGTATAGTGCCTTAGGAAATACACTAGCTCAACGATAGAAGTTACAAAGCCCAAGTTGCAAGTTTATTTTGTATTGCAAGTATGATAGCTGCACTGTACTGAAAACAAATTAATTGGCAGTATAGGTGTTATATATTGTTGCTTTTTATGATTAACTAAATTCCAGACTAAGATTCCAGATTCCTGGCCTGCATAGTGTCAGTATGAAAGTGCCAATATCTGAGCAGGATTGATTTAATAATAATGTTTTAATTATGTACAAAAACATAGGGATATTTTCAGCATTCATTTATTATTTTTAATGTCAGGATCATGGATGGTTATTGCTCCACATGTTGAGTTAATTTGTGACTTTCACAGATTTAAGTGTTTATAACTTGTACACATACCTACACAACAGTCTACAGCAGTATATCTGAGTTAACTAACAGGCCTTGAAGTGACATATTTGAAAAAAGAAAAGAAAAAAGTGTGAGTGGAGATCCAGATGGTGATGTCGATGGTGACTGCAAATCGAAATGAGAGTTCGCACTCGAATCAATCCAGAGTACAAGAGAATCTTTCAATATTAATTTCCTTTTAGGCTGATCTGTTATTAGCATCAATGAAACCATGAAATAAGTGAGACAAAATCTAATAAATTGAGGAGCAGTAGAAACAAACAAACATATGGGAAAGTATTCCCTTTTTTAAGCTGTGTGGTATTCTGAAGGATCCTTGAGATTCATTAGGCTTTTCAATTAAATTTAATTTCCTAAGAGGTTCGACGTATCCACAGACTCTGAAACATAAAAAGGGTAACAAGCCTGACATTGTCCTATTATCTCAGACTATGAAGATGATCAGATCTTTGCAAAATAAGGAGGGGGGGGGGGGTCAGGTCGGTGGCACACCACAGGACCAATCTGTTCTCTGTTTTCTAATTTTAACAAATAATCCAAAGACAAAGAGTAGGTGGAAAAAAATGTATAATTTTGCTGTCAGTTGAATCTAGTCTTGAATTGGGTAAGAATTAAATCTATAATAGCTTATGTAATCGTATTCAAGGGCATAATAAAAAAATAATCCACCTCCCCCGCCCCAATCCTCTGTACTGATGGGCACAGTACCTTCACTCGAGGATTTGAGTGCCCATCTTAGACGAGAGTGAAAGAAGTTATTGCAAGTCTGATAGCACTGCACTGAATAAAAAATGATTTTTCCATGTTAGTTTTATACACAATGCTGCTGCTATTTATGATGAACTAAATTCCAGACAAACACATTCCTGTATCCAGTGTGCCTGCACTGCTTTGTGTCTGCTGAAGTACTAATATCTGAGCAGGCCCGGGTTTTTTAAGGGATGCTAACATAATCATAAAACCTTACTTTCTATGGGTTTTGTTCCTTCCTGCTTCTTTAAGGTGCCAAATTCTACGCACGAATGTAACTAGCATTGCTTTGAATTTGGTTTATGTCTCCATCTGCCTTAATGTGCCTTCAGCATGTTGTATTTATTATCAACAAGGAAATAAAACCAATCACCTTGAGCTGTGTAGGAAGCATATCCACACTTCACTGGAGGCATTGCTCGTTCCTCCCTTAGGAGCCGATTCCCTGCTTGTTTCTCAGCCCGTGAATCTGGAAACAAAAGCCCATCCTGCTGATGGATGTCCTATCTCCCCTTTTCTAAAAGTGTTGAATTCGTATCCCATACCCATAACTTAAAAAAACCTAGAAACCTAGAAACCTGTTTACCTAGGATGGGAAAAAAAAATGGAAAGAGGGCTTGAATTCAGTCAGATATTGTGCAGAGAAAATTGTGCCGATGCACACAGTGTGCTGACAATAGAAGTTCCAATTTTATCTTACATTTTTATTCACCAGGACAAGCTAACAGCTGTTTTTGTCACCTTACTCCTGGAAGCACCACTAATGAAATCTTTTCAAAGGCCTGCCCATTCGCTATCAAAATAAAGGTCTCTCTCTCTCTCTCTCTCTACATATAAATATATATATATATATTTAGGCCTTGATTTTAATAAGTCCTCGTGCACTGGCTGTCTTGTCCTAAGGGGACCACAGTAATGGACTGGTTAGGGAAGGAATGATCTCATTACTGTTCGTTCTCTCTGGAGTTCTGGCTCCTGCTTTCTGCGGCCTGTCAGCTCAGTGTACACGCTCCTCCCCGGGAGAAAAACCTTCTTTCACTCTCTGGAAATAACTACTTTAACCAACAGCATATCTCTTGGCCAGCCAGAATGTCAACAGCAAGCAAAGTCATACACTTACACGAGGGCCTGTTTTCCCAGACACTGATAGTAAATATCTCAAAGGCTGTAATAACAGTCTCTCTCGCAGAAATCTGTTGATTACAGCACTACTACAATTATATTCAGTGTGAAGCTTGAGCACCGGCTGATATTGTTCAAGGAATTACTATTATTATGTTATATGATCAGGTGGAAGCATATTGCATGTGTCAGTACAATGTTCACCCATCAGCACGTGTAACTCATATGTGCAGTTATGTACATGTATGAAGTCTGACAAGTATAAATCTGCTTTAAGCATTTACTGGGTGTTTGGCGTTGTGTTTTATTAATTCATTATTATTATTATTGAGGACATTTATTTTGTAATAATTGTACTACTGTACTTTTATAACGCTTTGTTTCTTGTGTAAACGGCAAGTCACCCTGGATAAGGGAATCTGCCAATACATTTAAAAAATAAATAAATAATAATATATATATATATATAAATATGATTATTATTTATACAGGGGCCTGGGTTCAGCATCCCTATCTCTTTGAATAATACCATGTGTTTGAAGAAGGTAAAGAAAATCATAAGCAATGTGTTCCATTATAATGTAAGAGAAAATTAAATTAACCTGATGTTTTGCTGCATTTGTTTCACATGGATGTATTTTCTCTTCAAAGAGGAATAAACAGTGTTCGTGTTAAGGCTCCAATTCACCGGGAATAACCCCTGCCACCTACCTTAGGACACAAACATTATTGTTGCCCTTTATCTCTGTTCATGTATTGACTGTCATCGTGTGTTGCAGGAGTGCCTCCTCCTCTCTGTGTATTTTCAGCTGCTGTCTCTGCTCTGAAGAGCTCCTCTCCCCTCTCTAACTGCTGCTCTTCACAAAGACACCACTGATGTGACACAGCCTGTTCGCCTGATGGTGTCTTTTCACAGTCCTGGCACTTGCTCTTGTCTCCTACATCCCTGCTTCCTTCTACTCTCTTCTCATCAGGAGGGGGGAGGCGGCCGCAGGCGGGCAGACCAGAGATTGTCAGTACGGACAGTGTGGCTTCTGTGTGCCACCAATTAACTTCAACATCTGCAAACACATCCGTTACCGTAAGATCGACCTGCACACCGCTTGCTGTGAAATGCCACAACAAGGAATTGATCAATATCCAACAATTGTACCGATCTCTCCATAGTTTACAATTTGATGAGACAAACGAGCATTCAAGTTTCTGTATTAATGAATATTTTTCCAAATGACAGCAGATCTTGCAGGGGGCATATGGTGGATGCTTCCCTGAATGGGAACTGGGGTAAACTCTATCCACACCTCCCACACATACAAGCAATACTACCTGCTGCAGTAATCATGTTGTGGGACAGCAGAGAGAATCACTTGAGCTCTGTGGCCATTTGATTGTGTCAAAATCCATCACAGTAAATTGAGAGATTTGAACCTCAGTATAGTATTACATCAGAAGGCAACCTAATAGGAACCAGATCATAAATACCCAGAGGCCCTGTCTACCCATCTCAGTTTCCACCTTGGGGGCCAGCTACCCTGCCCCCAGCGAGAAGCCATTCGACACATACCATCTGCTCAGGAGGAGACAGGTTGGGATGCATGGGACCTTGTGTGCTCGGCTAATTTAGTTAGTGACCAAACATATGGGAAATCAGAGATATGCTCTTTATCTGTATTACTATTATTGTTATTCCTCCTAGTATTCAGACTCTGTTCAGACAGATTTGTACACCTGGTTGTAATGTTTAGAGTCCACAGCAGCCTGTATCATGCCTTTGTGCATGTGCAGCACATTGTATAAGAGATGTCACGTGATTCTGATGCAAACCTCATCCTTGTCTCCACCTTGTGGAATTGAATGGGATTGTCCTTTATTACTGCTTACTACTGGCAAAGATTCAAAACATGTTAGATAGCCATGTATATAAGTAAAAGTATATTCCAAAAATGAACTTAACTATGCAAAATGAGTCTACAACATCCCAGACACTAATCCAATCTCTAAACCCAATCCCATCTTTATTTCCCAACCTAATCACCCCCAATCCAATATTCAATCCAATCGAAATTCAATATTGTTTTCAGACAAGGGCTAGACTTGGTTGCGATTTCACAGTGAACCCAGACTTCCAGAAAGGTCAGGGTTATGCTTTAATGGGTCACCTAAGAAGATCAGCTGTGGAAGGACTGCACCCCTCAGTCCTTGATGTTGCCAAGTGACTTAAAAATCCAATTAGGACTAAAACATTATTATTCTTACTCTTACTGTATTTGGTTGCTTGAAATGAATATATTTTGTAACTACATCACACAGGATAAGGGTATCAGATAAACAGGCCTGGAATAAACAGGTGATTTGATATTTTATTAAAAAAAATTACTTCAGTTAAATCACTAAAACCTGGGATGGAATTAAAACCTGGAATTGCCTACTCCAAACTTTGTCCAGCATTACTTTAATCCCAAACTTAATCCTTCACCAACATGGTTTCTAACAAATTGTTAGGAGCAAACTCTAGCCCATGATATAGTTAAAGCATACATTGTACTTAAAATCTGCGTGGCAATTGATTCTTTAAAATAATCTGAGATCTGACAGATGTGTGTATATATATATATATATATATATATATATATATATATATATATATATATATATATATATTAATCAATGTTTTTAAAGAATATCATTTTGACTCTCAGAATGTGGGGAGGTTCTTATAGACACACACCAAGTAGACACATATAATTTGGTATTTTTCCAACACGCTTGACACAAGAATTGAACTTTCTAATTACAGCTACTAGAAAAGGGAGTGCGAGTATAAGAGATTGACAGGTCTCAAACTACACAATTACTGTTAAACTACCAACATTTTCCACGCTGATCTTAAAAATGACCCTGTCAGCAAAACAGAGGGAGGAGAAGCAAATACTGCTGATATCTGAATCCTCCTTCAGATCCGCAAAAGAGAAAATAAACAAACAAGCCACATGTGGAAAACCCCTTTATTTCTCTGTAAATTAGACTTTCTGTTTGGACTTAGTACCTCAAAGGAATCGTGCCTGTTATGTTTGTTTTTACAGAAAATGTAATTGTCGTTGGATGTAGCTATTTAGAGAATACTTCACAATGACATCACAATGCTTATTTCGTTAACAGGAGACTTTGCCTCCTGGAGAGACAGACGCTGTTTGAAAACGCCATCAGGTTATGACTCTTTTCCTGCTGAAATTATGTGACAAAAGAGAGTAACGCACTTTGCTCAGAATAACTCCAGCACTCTCCTTTGTGGGAAGCTTTGAAGAGGAAATGATCTGGACACTATCTAGTACAAAGCTTAGTGCCGGAGAAACAAGCTCAGAGTCTGTGGTCTGCTTCCAAATACTGTTATTCATTTGAAATCGATTTTTACTGTTTTCAGTCACAAGGAAAGAGAGTCTTTATTGTGACTTGAAAATGAAGGCAACAGATAAGTAAAACAAAGTGATGTCATAAAAAGGCACGTACACGGCATTTATAATTTTTTGTCCATGCGGTCCCATTTTACATAACAAAATACCCTTTTTCGTTTTGTTTCTTCAATGGATTTAAAATGTACAACATTGTGACAATACCATCACTGGGCCTTATATTTGGGATTGAGAACAGTTGTAACAGCACTCCTGTAGATTGGGTTGTCACCCTGAAATAAAATGAAAAGTCCGGTTACCATAAACACACCAAATAATCCAGAAACTATCCATAACCTTTACAACATAATGTATTCCATTGAGAGAAGTGACACTAAGACAGAAAGGCAAGAGTGAAACACAGTTAAACATTTGATCTTCAACATTTTCAGTCATTCAACTCAAAAGTTGCAGTTTGGTTAATTAATACCAGTTTCACTTCTGTGGTGCAGTTTTAAGCGTGAGAGTGACAGCTATTTGCTATTGGGTGTTTAGAAGCTGTTATGATCTAATACCAGAACTACAAAACCCATATAAACGACAGCCTTGTGTGACCTTTAACCATCTTTAACAACAGTACCGTAACAATCCACTACAACCAGACTATTATCTGTATTGAAATGTATAGATGGTTCTAGTTTTGATTCCTTATTCATAGATGCATGAGGGCACTATAAAAAAACACACACACTTTGAAAAGACACGTTTTGCATTTAAGCTGTTTACTCACCATATCCCACTTGGTGTCTACGATCTCTTTCTGGAACTTGGCAAACTCTCTCTTGTCGTGGATGGTAGTGACCAGTTTCCAGATGATGAGCAGGGCCACTCCAACGAGCACGATGGAGCCGCTCAGCACCCCGATGATGAGCAGGACATCTGGGCCCGAGGGACACTCTGCTGGCAGAGGCAGCCACACTGGTCAATACACTGCATGGATTCGTTAGAAACATTTCTTATTGTTCTATCTGTCTTCAAAGATACTAGACAGAAACTAGCTAGCTTACTAACTTGCCTTCTATAATGTGACGGTGTGCTTCTTTTATGTTTCGCGTTATGCTGCGGGGAAAAAAAAATAGATTTGAAGAATATACACCGATCAGCCATAACATTATGACCTCCTGCCTAATATTGTATAGGTGCCCCTTTTGCCGCCAAAACAGCCCAGACCCGTCGAGGCATGGACTCCACTAGACCTCTGAAGGTGTGCTGTTGTATCTGGCACCAAGACGTTAGCAGCAGATCCTTTAAGTCCTGTAAGTTGTGAGGTGTGGCTCCATGGATCGGACTTGTTTGTCCAGCACATCCCACAGATGCTCGATTGGATTGAGATCTGGGGAATTTGGAGACCAAGACAACACCTTGAACTCATTGTTGTGTTCCTCAAACCATTCCTGAACCATTTTTGCTTTGTGGCAGGGCGCAGTGGACAGGGGTCAGCATGGGCACCCTGACTGGTCCTTGGCTACGCAGCCCCATACGCAACAAACTGCGATGCACTGTGTGTTCTGACACCTTTCTATCAGAACCAGCATTCACTTTTTCAGCAGGTTCAGCTACAGTAGCTCGTCTGTTGGATCGGACACACGGGCCAGCCTTCGCTCCCCACGTGCATCAATGAGCCTTGGCCGCCCGTGACCCTGTCGCTGGTTCACCGCTTTTCCTTTTGATAGGTACTGACCACTGCAGACCGGGAACACCCCACAAGAGTGCAGTTCTGGAGATGCTCTGACCCAGTCGTCTAGCCATCACAATGTGGCCCTTGTCAAAGTCGCTCAGATCCTTACGCTTGCCCATTTTTCCTGCTTCTAACACATCAACTTTGAGGACAAAATGTTCACGTGCTGGTGGTCATAATGTTATGGCTGATCGGTGTATATACAGTCATAGACCAAACCTGTGTGTCTCCTTACACAAAACGCAAATAAACAAAACAACAACAAAAATATGTGTATATAGTGGCCAATATAAAAAACATGCACTTACCATCTTGTTTAAACAAAATATTGTTGACCTCAGATCTAGCCTTGCTTGAGGACTCATTTGGTTAATGTTTGCAAATTGTAAGCACTTCACTGAAATGCTTTTTGAGGTGGCAACACGAATACATATTTAACTACTTTTTTATCGCATTGCAAATTCTCTCTCAAAGCTTTATCCTGGCACAGTTTCTGTTAATGTGTAATCACAGTGTAAGAGGCCATGAATGCATTTTCTAATAAATAGGTGTAACGGGACTCATCGCTCATCGTGTACATGAGCTCGATACAGGTGACGTAACCCCTCGGTATAATCAGTACAGTGATAAACTTCCACATCTGAAGACCTGCTCTTTTATCGCTCTGCTGGGTGGAGCTGTGCATCGCGACGTTTTTCCTTTACCAGTGCCGACACGTACTGCAAGGTTCACTCACACCAAATAAGAAAGAGAAAAAATAAACAAACAAAATAAAAAAGTGAATGCACAAATCAGGCACGCACCTCGTTTTTTAGCGACATGAACCTGCGGGTGTTGGATTGTGTGCTCATCTTGATACACAAAGTGGACCCAGCAGCTGTCCTCGTCCTTCTCCCTGCACTTCTGTAGGCCACCGCTGTGGTGTGCTCGTGGCAGGTTGGCACTCTCCTGTACCAGGGTGATGTTCAAGTGACTGCATTGCCTCTCACAGTCCTCCTGCCTCAAGCCCCCGTTGAAGACCCTGCACAGAACACAATCCCTGTCGGGGTGGGGGACAAGGTATCACTGGGAGAGCTTTCAAAATGTGATGAATGAACAGGGTCTGAACAGCGTGATTGTCAAAGTGAAAATCAAACTGGAACAATCGTTTTTCTTTCTAGGCTGAATCAGTGATCAACAAAATAATAAATCATAAAGACAGATCAGGGCCAAGTCCCCATGCAGTGTCCAGGCAACGGAAGTAACTTAACACAGCGCCCCCACCTGTGTACAGCACACACATCTGAGCACGTGGGGCATATCTCACAGGTGGGCCCCTGGAATCGACTGTCGCTGCAGACGCACACCCCACAGGTGCAGTTCCCCCTGCCGTTGCACAGCTGGCCTGTCCTGGCCTGGCACGTGGCGGTGCTCAGAGGGCAATCGCAGGCGTCTCCAGCAAACCCTGGGAAGCACTTACACACGCCGCAATCGCACTGCCCTTGGCCTGAAAACCACAGAGTACGAGTGGGTCAGTGCATCATTTGTCTTGGCTTTGCATTGTACAGAATGACACGCCTGTCAGACCATTACTAAGCAAATGTTTCTACCTTGACCTATACCTACTAATACCTACAGACTTTATAACCTTTGCCAATAGTTAAACACCACTAGTGACATGATAAACCCTTGATTTGATTTTTAGCAGCAGCTGAATTATGTCTTTATTATGACTGCACGGCACAAAATGAACGAACAGGCCGACATTTAAACAACGCTCCTCGGTAATACCTCCACAGATCAAGCCCTGATGCTGGTCACATCTGAAGTTATCACATTCACAGTATTTGCCATAGTAGAGGTGGCTGGGATTTCTCCTGCTCTTGTGGCACACACAGCGGCCGCACACACACTCCCCGTTCGAGCTGCAGGTCTCTGAGCCGTTGTCCTTCCTGCAGGAGTCCAGCATATGGATGGCGTTGGCTTCATCGGTGTCGCACTCACAGAAGCTACCAACATGACCGGCGTTGCACCTTAAACCAAAATAATTAAACCGTAAGGGAATGCTTAACCACTGCTGAATCCCATACTTATCCTATTGTTAAGAAACATACCAATTCAAACTGAGATGGAGGGTGTGAAACCTACCTGCAGATCCCACATTCATAGGCCCCACTGCCATTATTACACTTGGGGCTGTGTGGAACTCTGTCCTTGTGACACTCGCACTGACAGATTGGCTTCAGGACAACTTCCACCTCCTCACTGAAACCCTGAGCTTTGAATGCGACTCGGAAGTCATCGGTACCTCTCGGACACTTGTGTGCAACAATGCTTATGGTAAATGTCACCTACACAGACACGCACAAAACGAATCGAGAGAAACAAACGTTCAGACACACCGGAGAATCGACAACAGGGTATGACAATCAGCAGAACAGGACAGTCCCGGGGTCGCGCAGTGGAGAAGGCACACACCTCGTCGCCGAATGAAATGTTGGCGCATTTCCGGCCCTCTTCCCCAGACCGGCTCCTGTTGTCTTTGCAGAGTGTGGTGTAACTGATCTGGAAACCCTCAGGTAATCTGCTGTTCTCCATGAGGATTTCTGATGTGAGGGCCTGGGGGAAGACCAGACCAGCAAACCAAAGTGAACTTATCAAAATAATTCACAGGGGCCACAAATTGCCTGCTTTTAGATATCATTCTAACTCGGTAATGGACTGTCATGATGTATACAGCTGTTCTGTGTAGAAATAATCATCACAGTTCCAAAAAAGGAGTACTTTAAAAACGCCCATCCAATCTACAAGAGTAAGGATTGTCAAAGCAGTATCATGAAATGAGACAGAAATAACTTGCTGTCTAAAAGCTGAATACAACAGTGGACTAAACAATTTGTCAATGTTTTCTGAAATTAGTCCCGGAGACTATATATATGTCTACTTTGTGCTTTATTGTCCTTCATCAAGTTACTAGACTGACAACATCCAAAACACAACTCAATTGCAGAGATTTATAATGCTTTGAGAATGAAATGACTGAAGCTCACAACTAGACAAGAGAAAGCATCCACTCACACTATAGGCATCAATGATCAGCTGCAGTACGTTATGGGAGTTGTTTGAGAGAATCCCGACTGCAGACTTTGGTAAGAGGTACTGCAAGCTCTGAAAAGAAGACAAATCAACTGAAACAAATGCACAAATATAGATGCAGCAGAGCATGTGTATGCCTACCTCAATTATGTGATGATCTGATTTCAAACAATTGTGTCAGGGGGTTTTGTTTTTACACCAAAATGACCAGTACAATTCACTAACTGTGAAAATACTGTATTGCTTTATTCTGGGTGGGCCAGAGGATAGTTAGCTTGAAGGGGAACCCCAGCCGGTCATCTCAAAGGCATGTCCTGCTCAAGTGTACCTCTGCTCGACTCATTTTTGACTCACACCTCATATACAGGCAGAACATCATGGGTTACGGCAAAGATGGTCTGAATGTTACTCTCACTTAACTTCTGGGCGAGATGACCGACAGACGGATAGTCCTGCGGAGTAAGACAGCACAGAAACATTATTTCCGAATGATCCCGAACGCCAACAGCACAGATACAATATATAATCAAGCACTTTTGCAGATAGACCTAATATATACGTAGTTAAGAATATACGTGGTTGTCATGAATGGAGTTTTTATAATACTGTCTAGCATCGGATTTGTGAACAGCTTTATTCTGGGTGGGCCAGAGGATAGTTAGCTTGACAGTGGAAGGTTAACTCCAGCCGGTTGTGTTTGCATGAGGGCTACCTCCTACACACACTGACAGAGCCAACGCACTTACCATTGTGCTGGCGACAACAGGGAGAAGCACAGTGGAATGGGCTAGTCTTGGAATCAAACTCTGCTCGTTAAGCCATCCAGCATCACAAAACTGTCTGCCTTTGAATATTTGCTTTGTTGTAATTCGCTATATGTTTTGTGCTGTGTGGACTGGTAGTTTGACATGATATTAGACCACCTACCCGATATGGACCCATCGTGTACATGTTGTTTTTCAGGTGACACTTTCCATCATTGGGCAAAACTATTCCACCCAGTTTTCCGTCTCCAGCGAAGTGGAAGCCAGCGTCGGTGGAGAACACCAACAGGCGGGTGACATTCCTCCAGCCAATGTCCTCCTGAAATGAGTACAATAAAATAACACAACAATATTCATCAAAACTCATCTGCGCATTATGCTATTCTATATTCTGTAGGGGCATCATGAGTACAGTCTGTCTATTCCACTTCCCCAAATCTAAATAAGTGTCTGGGAATCCACGCCAAGCAAACAAAACAACAAAACTGTGAGGATCTGAAAGGACAGAAATTCTGCTTTCCTTTGCGTTTGTTTTCCTTGTTTTGAGAGGGGGCAGTTCAAAGCACTCTTATATTGTCTCAGTTGGCTTGTGTTTGGGTGTTCATGGTGAGTGATCGATTGTTACTCACCTCACACACTGCTGCCTGCATCAAAGCATCGAAGCCTCCCTCAGGGGAGTCCAGGTTTCCTGAAATACGCTGCCTCCCCACCAGCTCATTGAAAAGACTTCCGTTCTCCGTCAGGCTGAGGACGTTTTGAAAGCTGAAGGGCCTCGCACAGGCCTCTTTCCTCTTGCACGGATTCTCCAGCATGTCTGTGGTGGTGCTGATGTAGGGCATCACAGTCTTGTCCACAAACGAACCGAACCCTACAAGGTGCAGAAGACATCTGTAGAGGTATTTTTCTTTCACAAACGCAGACGGAATCTGTGGTCAGGAATCGTTTATCGCAAGGCCTTTGGAGACGGTGTTCTCGGGCATGGTTCCCTAACTGTATTTAGATCATCTTTGGAAAACCATTTACACAAATAATTTGGTGTACAACAACCCCATATAAGGAAGCATTCCAGCAAAGCAAGATTGAACAAAAACAGTAATATTTCACAGATACACTTCTGCTTTTTCAGTCTAAGATTGATTATTGGGTCAGAAAGTATCATAAGTATATAGGGCAAAAGTCAAGGTTAATGAAATACCAATTTGGGCTTAAAAATAATAAACTGCTTATTGAATCAAGAGTGTATACAGGTCATCTTGTCAGTGGATTGAATGAAGTACTGCAGCTTTAATTTTGAGAGCCTTACAATATTTCACCTGGGAAGGATACATTACCATATTACGCAAGAGAAGGATTAAAGTGAAGGATTCTTAAGTCCTACACATCCACTTCAATCCTTTTGTCTCACCCTCCTTCAGGGACAAGTGACAGTCTGCTCAGCATCTTTGTTCACTTTCCAAATACCCCCTTGTCCAAAAGGAAACGAGAGAATGAAAATCCTCACCAATCCTAAAGTCATCTGTGATGTTCCTCATTTCACTCATCAGATCAGTGCCCAGCCTTTTAATATTAACCAAATCATCTTCCATGGAGTAGGAGAGGTCCATAAGGTAGTACAGGTCAATAGGATAATCCTCCACTCTTTTGAACTTCACCTCAAAGGTCTGGGGTTCCCCTGTGAATAGACACCAATATCTGAGTGCAGCTTTCTGCCATTAACATCAACAAAACACATCACCAGTCAGTTTTGTCTTCAATACATTGTGAAAGAGGACATACTTGTGTATCTGTACCATATACTTTAATATTGCTCTCATATCCTTCTTTTTGGCAGAGGATCCAATCTCCCGGTTAAAAACCACGAAAGATGCAACAACAGTGTAAAGAAACAACAATGGCCTACAATTTTTGTATTCTTTTGAATTTTGACAGGATGATATAGCTGCATGTTGTGTGCCTACCTATACGCAGGTTTAAGAGCAGTTTCTGGGGCTGTAGCTGTGTGATTTTGCGTGGCTTCGCCTCCTCCCCTCGGCGGCGAGCTGTGACATTGTCATTCTGCTGCACCACAGTGGAGCCCCTGGGGTTTTCAATCTGGGCCTCTGGGCAGCCCTTCTGCACAAGGCCCGGCACACTGTCACAGCGCCCGGACACCAGCAGCCCGGCTCCTGTGAAGTTCTTCACCGAACGCAAAGCAATAACCAATAACCCACACCGAGCAAATGTACAAACAGAAACATTGCACAGACAGGGAAAAGGCAAAAATGAATGTCAAAATCCATTTCCACATGTATGACACATGAAAGAAAAGGGAAACGAGTTTACAAACAATATGAAATATAACTGCTTAATTGCCTTTCAGTAAGCAGTTTATTCCAGCTCTTTCAAACTAACATTTGCACATACTGTAGAACTACTTTCCCTAGTGTATTATTACTCAGGTCATGAAATCTGTTCATGTATTTTCCTTCATACAACAACAGCACAGTTTACATGCCTGTTAAACAGAACAGTCGAGAAGCGCTCTCTCTGTGATGACGCATTGAAAATCCTTTGTGTCTGCTGTTTGAAATACATTAACATAAGCCATTGTTCCTTACATTAACCTCATCATCATTTGGGTTATTTATGCCCTACACTGTCATACCCCTTACTCTTGCACTTATACTACACATGTTGTACCAAGTTTAAAATATGAATCAGTTCACTTTTAGCCTTCACATCGTTTAGTTTTGAAATACAGATTGTATATATTTTTTGCAAGGAGCTGTAACTTCATTTCGTAAAAACACAGAGAACAGTTTCTGATTAGCACGATGATATCTATACATGCACTGCTGAATAATAAAAACATGTTTCTGTGAGCTCTGATATCATATGAATTTGGATTTGTGTACCTCCGCGGCACACCACGCACAGCTGGGTCCGGACGTGAGGCAATCCTTGCACGTTTCAGAACCAGAGGAACCACATTTGTGTTTCTCTGTAAGGACAGACAGAGCTCAGCTGGCACATCTAATGATATTTCACACACAAACAACCCTTAACCACATTTACTACTCTAGTGATGTACTGTGACACTGTTTAATTCAAACGTAATGGTTAGTGTTTTGTTGTTGTTGTGTTACATTGTTTTACTAATTCGTATCACTGTTCTGCATTTCATTCTGTATGTAAAGAGCTTTGATCTGTCCTGGGCCTAAAATGATATAAAAATGAAAATGTATTTTGTAATGTAATGTATTTTGTAAAATGTAATTTTGTTTATCTTCCTCTACTTCTTGTTATAATAAACATTATTCTACAGATACTAATTATATATGGCTAATGATAATAATACACACAAAGCAACAATTATCTAAATGAATAACATCTAAATGTAGTCTGTTCGGTTGTGTTTTTATTTTTAACTGGTCTCCACTATATTAATAAGGTTAATATTTAACTAGAGTTAGTAAATGCTATGATTTTAAAATACACTCTACCTTGATGTCCTTTCATCTGGTCCAACAAACAGCACATCAAAGACATAATTATTGGAAGTTTAAAATCCATCTGTAAAGAACAAATATAAAAATATAAATATTATGATTATTATTATTCCAACTAGCCTTTATTCGGGTACTGGTTATTTTCAAATAGGTCCCACGTTACAAATGTCCTGCTTAATATAAAGCTTTATCATTTATGATTTCTAGTACAGTGGAAGCTCTGATGAATGTGTAGTATATTTAATAAGTAGCATGGTATTTTAAAATTAAGAAGTGCAATAAAATATTTAAATAAAGGAATACACTTTTCCAGCTTGCATTATTGTACATTTATTTTTCTGGGGGAAATATTCTCAGTGTTATTTTTGTCTGCTACATTTCCATTTCAACAAAAAAGCGAATAAATCAATAAACATAAATTTACCTCAACAATCTGCTCCCTCTGCCAGCGCTTGTTGACAGTGAGGCACTCCGTCCAGCCCAGTAGCCCAGACTGCTTAAGGTCCAGCTCAGTGTGCTGTGTATCTAGTGAGAAAGAGAAACTACTGAGAAACTGAAGACGCTTTTTTTAACCCTCAAAATGCCAGTTTCTGCTCAAGATGCATCCTGAATATAGAGCTACATTTATGAAACCATTCGTTACAATGTCACCCAAACTGTCAATCTCATCTGTTGAATTACTTTTTTGGTGTATCTTTTAACATATGCAATTAATAGAACAATGAACGTTTATTTTGTATTAGTACTTTATAGCAAAGACTAATATTAAACTTCCGAACTTCTACATAATGCACTTGTGAACTGTAATATAGCTTTTGGCCAAACATTTTCAATATTTAAACTAATTTAATGTTAATCAAGTAATTTGGGCTAGAACTGGGCCAGAATAAGTGTCGAGGATTTCAATGTATGCCCCACTTCAGTAACAAAACAAAGTGAATGATCACAAATGTCTTTATTGTAATGCCCATTCTCTGTAGAGTAACACTTATTACCAAGGTTGTATTCTGATGAGGTGGAGGTCTCAGTGTCTAATAGCGGCAGACAAGGCCGGAACAACCTTTCAAAAACTGGAGCCATTTGATTCTTGGTAGCGAAATGGGCTAGAATTGGCTGATGGAAGTCTTGGTAGTGACTCGGGCTGGGATTGTCTAATTCTTGGTCATGATGCAGGCAACTATTGACTGATTTAACTCTTTGTAGCGATCCAGGCCACAGTTGGATTCGTCCAGGCCAATTATTACTGATACAGGCTGTGACTGGGCAAGACTAGCAAGTTTGAGGGCTAGAAAGAAGCTGGACAGGAGCAAACAAGGCATGCCTTAAGGGATTACCATGTCATATAGGACAGGGCACATTGTAGGGGACAGCTAAAATGTGATGGGTCTGAGTTTCTATTGCATTTGGAGCGTTTTCATGTCTACAGCCTATATGTGTATTTGTGTAGCACTGAGTGAGTGTGTGTGTGTGTGTGTGTGTGTGTGTGTGTGTGTGTGTGTGTGTGTGTGTGTGTGTGTGTGTGTGTGTGTGTGTGTGTGTGTGTGTGTGTGTGTGTGTATACTGTGGTTCTCCAGGATCAGGGCTAGAGATTCCAACTGTGATGAGAAATTTGGTAACAGTTGCGATTTTATTTTTGTATTAAACAAAACAAGCCACGTATAAGAACATAATAAAGTTTACAAATGAGAGGAGGCATGTATTGATGGATGTTTTTATGAATGTTTTCCTTTAAGTCTTTTAAAGAAATGTTTTGCTGGGGGGGCTAGAACCCAATACCCCGTCATTTAGAGTTCTGTGCTCTATGGACTGAGATAACCGAGAGATTGCCATGGTGTTTGATCATGTACAGAGAGTAACGCTATAATGAATCAGTTCACACTCGCAACAGTGTGACAGGAGCACTGCCCCAGCTCACATCATGGCAGTCCTCTCTTGCTTTGTGACTATTAGCCTTTATATACTCCCCTGAACATTGGCGCCACCTCCAGACCACATTTCACTGGAAGAAGGGCTAATGAAATGCCTTCAATTATATTTATAACAAGATCACTTCTGTCCATAAATGTTAACAATCACATACCAGCCAAAGTAGAGTAAACCTCAAAAGATATGTGCAAGTAATATACATTAATATAGCTGTAACCGTCAACTAATGCAACTGTATGCGATTAAACCCCCCCCACTAACGTAGGAAGACCCATGCCAAGCTCTGTATTGAAGTCGGCTGTGTTAGTGCGCCCCCTAGTGGAATAGTCACACTACCGTTAGCAGCCTGCACAAAACAAACAAATTACATTAAACTAAAAAAATATGATTATATACACTGAAATTAACACATGGTGTGGGATTTCATTCATTTATGTCTACGAACCTATTTCAACAGTTTAATCTCTTTTTAGTTGTGCAGGGAATATCCTCCATTATCCTCGTAAAGAGATGATCTTGTGACATTAGTTGTACAGCATTAGTTTAATAAAAAAGGGAATCAACTCTCACACTGGACTGCAGAAAGCAACATGAAAACCTCCATCTTAAATACATTTCTTGGAAGTATTGCAGCCTATATTAGATAGATGCCAACCTTGTGTTGCTGTGCACATTGCGTGTCCAATTGTTTCAGGAGCACCTGCACTGAGTAGGCTGCCAGTGGCCTTCAAGTCCTGCTGTAGGCTATCCCAGAACTGTGTAGAGGACACCCATCCTAATTAACTGAAGATATATATAAGCTTCAATTTAGATAATTAGAATGTAAGAAACTATAAGAATCTTTCAGTGTTTTCAGTGTTATAGCCATAACTAAGTCATTTTACATCCGATATTGCAGTGGAAACTCAGCATGTAAAGTAAATCTGTAGGATTAGTGAAGGATACAGGTTAAATAATGAATAAACAAAGTGGTGCAATCAATGGGTTATCTGACACTTTGAACCACAGAATAATTCATTCTGACATTAATATTTGTAGGTTTCTCAAAGTGTTTAGGTTTAATTGATAAATGTTCTGAGTATTTTTTTTCAAATGTCTTTAGAATATATAATAGATCAAATAAGAGTTCGAATTCAAAGGGGTGTGAAAGAGTTAATCACAAAAAATTAGTTTTCTTAAATGTCCTAATTTAACAGCATTGATTTGAGATTATGGTAATTACCTGCGAAATGGTACAAAGTGTTGAAAGCACATGCATATTCAATGAGGTGAAAATACTTCTGATCCACTGTTTCATCAAAAAGGCATAAATAACATCCGCTGGTATCTGTGGACTTGAGCATTTCTTCCTCGCATAGAATGACAACACCATCTAGTGGATACAATTGTTACTTAAATAAGCATTACCCCTTTCAACAACGTATTCAGATAATTATATACATGTTTTGAGATGGGCGTTTGAAGTGTTTTCACTATTCGTATAGTATTCTTTTTTCCTTTGAGAATTCGAATAGTCGACAAAAAACTTTTTGAGAGGGGAGGGGTGGGGGTTGATGTTATTGTATATTGTATGCGCTGGATATCTGTGACCATTTCATCCACTTTCCTTTCTTTTTTGAGAAAAGTTACTCAAACAGTTTTTCACAAATCCAGTTATATATTTTTCACAGATAATCAATTACAATCAATTACAATAAGTGTCGCAAATTTAATAACACATCTAACATCGTGTGCGGCATTAACTTTTATTTTGTGTGGAATTCCTTTAAAAAAAAATTGTCCTACCCTGTTGTCAATGGATCAGGTGGTGGTATTATCAATCGCTAACTTTTCAAGGGAAGGATGTACTTCTGCCATCGGTAAATTGGCGTTGGCTTTACAGGCAGCTGGACGTCTCTCTGCGGCACACAACTGACCCATGCGCACTCAGTGCCTTTTGTTTTCCAGAAAACCGTATATATACCAGCATTAACTAATTAGGTTTTACCAATAGAATTTTTAAAACCACGCATACTTGTTTAATCTCGCAGAAGTCGATTACTCTGAACTATTCGAATACGAACATCCTCACATCGAATATGCGAATAATCTTGGCCATCCCTAGTTTCGAGTGCTTTTCATACAGTAAGCTGCAGGGGATTTGGTGCTTATCTGTACGGCTTCTCAGTAACCTTTTGCAAACTAGGCTCTAGCACAGGGGTGGGGAACCTTTGTCCTATCAAGGGGCCATTCGAGTGTTCACAAATGTATTACGGGCCGCAACCTTAATTAATACACCTACATCAAAACATTAATACAGATGAAACTTACATTCTAATGCAAGAACAAATCACTTTTTTCTAAACACACACACTGCAGTCAAAACATAAATAACTATATAGCCTACAATAAGCAAAAAGCTCAAAAACGGCATACAACAAGATAACGAAACAAGTATAAACATATATATTGGAATAATTCGGACCTGGCATTTCACTCGCAGTGTGTTCACAGCACTGGCACAAACCCACTAATGATCTGTCATTGCCAGTATCACTGATGCCCCTGAATCAGTCATGTTCATATACACGCATGTCCAAAACGAGCTCTCTTCAGTCTCCGTTTCCAATCCATGTTTATTTGCGGGTAATCACTGCATCAGCTCAATCTGACTACAGTTGTAAGAAAACACCTGTAATGCTGTACAATGCGTGTGTTTCTCAAGCACATGAAAGACTGTAGACAGGTAGAGATCACCACTGGAGCGCCAGACTGACTCTATTGTAAAGGGCAGGCAGGATTATGGGTTATATTTGAGTTATTATGCATTTTAATGACCAGTGAAAATAACCCGATTTTTGCTATTCTAGGTAAATGTGTTTATAACTTATTTATTTCCATGTTTATGCAGTTAAAACACAGTAGAGATGTTCATTACATAAGCTCAGTGCTTCTAGTGTTAAGTAAATTAATTTTTTCAAATGGACCCCAAGGCCGGAGCAAACAGCCTCAGGGGCCGTATATACGGCCCGGTGTCCGGACGTTCCCCACTCCTGCTCTAGAGCTCCGCGCTAGTTATGAGTATAGTGAACCAGTCTGTAAAAACCTCATGTGAATTTAAGGTCTCAGCATTCAAGACCCCTCAAATGTTACCATTTCATCCTATTGTTGGACATGAGTAGAGAAATGAAAGGGGTGCCTGAGAATTCACAATGACATCTCTCCATCTATGGCTTTCTTCAGCAGGCGCCATGTTGTTTAGGTGGGGGTTCACTGTCATGTGTCAAACCAGGCAGGAAACCTTTGGTGTGAAATGTGAAATCACATCCCTTTAGCTTCTACCAAGAACCTCTTGTGGTTATGTACAGATGTGTTTACTGAAAATGAGACTGTTCAAAACAATATATAGATCATTTGCAAGATCTCAAAGATAACCGTTATGGTGTGAACCCTAGCCATTTGAACAATAACTGTGCATGCTGTAGTTAGTGTCAAAAGCTGCTTTGGCAAGATAAGCCATATCATTATGTAACATTTTCAGAGAGGTGAACATTTCTTAGTACTTTGTTTCATCGTGCAATTTTAAGTAAGTTTTCTCCCCCCTCACGGTGTGCAGATGCCATACAAAAGTGTAGAGTATAAAATAATCCCAGGTACAGGGCTCAATCACCCAGACTATTTACTGGACTGTTATTTAAAAAACATTCAAAAGCAAGCACATAAAAGCAAAATGTACTCCAGGTAATTTTTGGTACTTTATTTAATAAATAATTTCAGAAACAGTATTGCAAAAGTGAACATAACGCTGAAATAAAAAGGCACTTTAAAACAAGAGTGTGATGTGTCATACAGGAGGCGCTTTAAGGCTGTTCTCTTTCCTTTAAATGAAGTTTTTCAAAAAGTTCATTCCCTTAACACTGATCTTTGTACAGAATCCTTTTGTATTGATCTTTCAAATGGAATAAACCTCAATAAAAAAAAAAAGTATAAAGATAATTATAAAAAGAAGCAAGCTAAGGCTGAGGAATTTATGGTAAAACACTTAAAATAAGGCTTATTTCCGTAAATAAGGCAGTTATTTTTGGCATTGCTGGAAACGGGTTTCGAAACGGGCCTGAATTTATTAAGCAATCAGCCCCCACTTCCAGAAAAATACTTTCACTTATTTCACTTGAGACTTCATTCACCAATCCAATTACCTATCCCTTGATGGAGGAAAAAAAATTAAACCTCCATGTATTTACTTATTGAGTTCCAAATCTATCCATCACATGCACAAAAACCAACTAACTCACAAAACCAAGTTTGTTATAAATTCAGGCCCTGCCACCCATACAATGGATACAAAAAAATTGTACACAGATCTCTTCTGTCATAATGGGTTGTTTCTATGAAATGCATAATCTGACCCTTGCCGATCTTGCATGTCGTGTGGCGAAATGTTTAAAAAATAAAACATTACAATAAAAACATAAAAATGAACAAAACAAAAAAAAGCAATAAACCAAGTTTATACATACTGTACATTTTCCAAAAAATGCATACAAAATAAAAACTATTGTTAGTAATAATTACTGAAATAGTGGCCTAACTTAATGCTAAAATACCGTGACTACAAAAACAAAACAAAAAATAAAATAAAAACACCCCCCAAAACTACTTTGCATACAGTGTTGTGTAGAGAGAAGAGGGGCCCCATCATTTGCCCTCATATTTAGGATTGACCACAGTTGTCACAGCACTCTTATAGATGGGATTTTCACCCTGAAAAACAAAACAAAAAGCAGAGTGAATAAACAAAAAAAAAATATTCATATAGAAATTTTGATTAGAGATGCACAGAAAAAATGAACAAAGCATAGTTACGAAGTCAATCTTTCCAAACTACAAATATGGGCCTTACATGCAAAATTTTAAGTTGCAATTATATAAAACCTTTCAAGTATATACAATCAATTCTCAAACTGTCTATACATTTGGTAAGAACGCTATTGGATGGTACACAGCACTAATACCTACAATGTCAGACAGTCTAGTAAAAAGTCTATTTACATAATTGAAAATAAATGAATGCCGACAAGCTGATGGCTCCTTGTGTACAAGATGCTTGACACCTTTCTTATACAAAGGAGAGGAATTATTAGCCTTCTACTCTGGTTTCGACTGAACAAAACAAACCCAAAAACCAATGGATTGTGTTTGAAGCATTTTGCAATAGTACCATTTTACACTTTAGCATGCAGTTCAAACATTAATAAAAATCATGCAGCAGCACTACAAAACAGTCTACAATATAAAAATCCCTCCACGCATTATAATTGGGAGTTATAACATCTACCATCCGCAAACGGGACACCTGAGGGTGGGGGGGTTGGTACTACAAAAAACAACCCCTCCTAACAAGAGTTATGTTGAAACTCACAACAGATAAACTACAAAGCAACATTTTTCACCCCCATCAAAATCTCCTTTCCCTTAAAGCTTGTGGAACTGAACTATTAGCTCCTAAACAATTCTACAAGTGCAACTCACTGTCAATGCTCCCAGTTATAAATAAATTGTCCACTCCATGGCACTGACACACTGTACATTCTTTACTTTGGGGAACACCTACAATTTATTTGTATTTATTATTTACATTCAATTACAAAAATAGGATGGAAAGTACACAGACAGGACATCCTATTCACAGTAACACCACCTCTCTCATCTCATTCCATTTCTATAAATAATATAAATCAGACCTAGGGCATACTACATTTAATGCTGATGGAAAAACTGTCTACTTGGCACATCCCACCCCCTAAACTTCGCCTCATGATGGGGGGGGGGGAAGGTACGGGACAGAAGTAAGTCAAAGGGTGATTCTGATACAGGGATGAGTGGTTAGCACAAAAACCCACACTGGAAAAGTTCATGCAATCAAAAGAAGTGGAAAGGAAAGAAATACAAACGGAGACTTAGAGAGCCGCAGCTTTACGTCCATAGTTTGGATTCTGGAACATATTAATAGGACTCTTGTATATTGGATTCTCTTGCTAAGGGCAGAAAATGTGATAGAGGTGTAAGAAGGTGCAGGAACAAGGCAAGGACAAGATGAAAAAGAATGAGAAGAAGCATTCATACAATGGAGTGGTAATGAATAATTAAAATATGTACAGTTTTTTTAATATTCTTGCATTTGCAAAGACTAATATCCCATATAATATACCTTACAGCTTCCCAATTATAGCTAGTTCGTAAAAAAAAAAAAAAAAATCCTTATAATCATCCTGTTGGTGTCAGCAACAGGATTTCAACATCAGTTTGGGGTCAATGTCTCCCATACCAAGATCAGACCACACTACTAACCATGGGACTGGAAAGAAAATGTCAAAATGTGCAACTTCAAACAGGCAGCACGAATCTCTGAGGCACTGGTGATCATGGAGAATGGAGGCGTTCTAGGTTTGAGGTTGTAGGTGTGGATTTAAAATGTGTACATCAATATTCACCGCTAGATGTGAAAATCTAGAGGTGGACGTCAATTCAAAAATGGAGGGCTGGGGTGGAGCAGGGTAGGATTTAACCACAGCACAAAGACCAGGATACAGCTAATATGACTGATCAAGGACTACAGTGTACAAATAATCCTACTGAGAACTGTCCATTTAAGTACATGGAGGATTTGGTCTGTCACAAAAACTACTTGGAGGAAAGAAGTTGAGTTACCCTTTCTGCATTATACACTTACACTAATAAAAATGAAACATTAAGTATAAGCTAGCTAAGGATGGCTTGAGCCTGAAATGATTGGTAAAAATACCAGAAAACAAAAGTAGACCAAAAGCTGTGCCCTAGATTGTGAACCTGTTGAGCACAGACACAAATGTGCATTAACAATGTAACTAATATTTGTAAACCAAGAACAATTATCCATGAAATACAAACAATCTAGATAAGAGGGAGAGAGCAGCTCACCGTGTCCCACTTGGCATTCATCTTCTCCTTCTCGAACTTGGCAAACTCTCTCCGGTCGTGGATGATCATCAGCAATTTCCAGATGAGCAGCAGGGCCAGGCCTATGAGCACAATGCCTGCCACCACTCCGGCAACAATTGGGATGATATCCGGCCCTGCAGGGCACTCTATTCACACAGGAAGAGAAAAGGCACTATATTAGAAAGAATCCAGAAGACAAGACTATTCTCAACTCCATGTTCTGCACTCTACCTTCCGACAACACAGATTACTGTAAAGCAAACATCCACTGCATCCAGACTTACAGAAAAGGCAACAGGATTAATAACCTTGATTTTCTGTGTAGATTTGGTCAGTTTAAAAAAGAATAGAAACGTGAATTTAAAAACATTGCAGTCATTTAGGCGCTTTTCACACTATTTCCTGTGATGATTTCTGTGCCACCGGATAAAAGATAGGAATCACTCACCTTGAGTCTCCACCACGTGGACTTCTTTTTCGGTGTTGTTGATGGCGTAGGTGTAATAGAACCAGCAGTCATTGGCGTCTCTCTCCTTGCAGTGCATGAGGGGAAAGGCCTGGTTTGGCTGGGGCAACTTATCACGGTCCTTCACCTTGATGAGGTTGAAATAGGAGCAGTCTCTCTCGCAGGTGTCCTTCTTCTCTCCAGTTTGAAATGCCCTGCACTGCACACACTCCCTGTGGAGATCAAACCCATTCCATGACAGACCTGATTTCTGTTTTTTGCATTCACTCATTCTTTTCCATAGATAACAAGTGGGGCAAACATGTACACTTTTCTGTATGCTAACATCTATATAATTAAAAAAACCTACAGTGCCTTTCTACTTAACGTCATGCATTTGATGCATCACCCTAAAATGACATGCTTGGACCATGAAAACTATTAGAAATGTAATGTACTGTGAATGACTGATTTCTCAAAAGAGTTCTCAAAAGACTGACTGCCCCACCCTCTCTCTCTCTCTCTCAGTAAGAGGGTGTTGGCAAGAAGGAAATCCTACACTAAATGACTCCTGTTGGCATTTTAAGAGTTTACACAATGTCCTTTAAAAAAGCTAAGCTTCTTAAAGAACATGGTCAATGTTTTTTTTTTATTCACGTTTGGGGGTGGGCGAAACATAACTTCTTAATCTTTTTAAAACATGCCTTACACAGTAAGTAATAAAATACTCAAATTTTTCCAAGTGCTTGAACAGGCAGCAAAATATATATTTCTCTCTTCATATAGATCCTTTTTCCGATTCCCTTCACAGTCCCTTCGAAACCAGATCCCTCTGTGAAGCACATTCTGATAAAACGGCTTAAGCTAGAACTGTCAAATGAGCTGTTTTAGTGCAATCAGTGTGTATAAAGAAACCTCACTGTTTTCTTGGAGCGAGAAATGTGTGCAGTGGTCACAGTTGTATGTATTTAACTGCACTGATGCTGTGAACACACAAGAGTTGATTAAATTCAGATCAATTAAGAAAGATCTGAGTGGGTTAAGAAAAACAAACTACTCTTGACTTTAAAATTCAGAGTCTTAGGATAAAACAGATGTTTCAGTGCACTTAAAAAAAATTAAAATAAAAAATAAAAACCTCTAAGGAGTGTCCTTGTGGGCAAAAGTCATGCAGCCGCCAAGTTGTCTAGCCCGAGATATTTAAGACACAGCTATACTATTTTCGCTAGTAATCCAATACCACTCTCCGCCAGTGACAAACCCCATTACCCTATTTAAAAGGCATTTTACCATGTATATAGAATAACGCAATCCTCCAGCAAAATGCAGTCAACTCACTTGTGTTCGGTACACACTCCGGGGCACGTTGGGCAGATCTCACAGGTTGGCCCTTGAAATTTGGGATCTGTGCATTTGCAGGTGCCACACTCGCAGGTCCCTCTACCGTTGCAGATCTGTTTGTTGGATGCCAGACATGTCGTAGTGTCCAGGGAACAGTCACAGGCACTTCCAGTGTAGTTCGCTTCACACTGGCACACCCTGCAGACACACTCACCATGTCCTGCAAAATCAAACCAAGAAACAAACCGCTGTGAGATTTCCTTCTCTATTAACATGACTATTGTAGTTCTCCAGTTAATTTACAGTAGCTGGGAATATCGGACTTCAGCTTGAGTTTACATTAACACAATATGCATTATAGATAGACCTACAGATATTGGTATATTCTTATACTAAGCAAGGATTTCATCCATGACATTCTCAACGGCAATCTATAGCATTTCAAATGATTACAAGGCTTTTTCAAATGGTATCAAATATTAGCAAACAAACACATATGCAGCATGTTGATGGGTTTAAAAAATAGCTGGACAGTTAGTAATTATGTATAGGTTTTTAAAATATCTTCCTACCAGGTCACTATCACAGTCTCCGCCTAATGAAGTCGGAAGTTGTCATATTGTCATAACAGTAGGCTTATTAAAGCTACAAGAGTATCACAACCAATCTAGTTTAATTCACTGCTTAATACCAATTAAGTTGGCACAATGATCTGAATAGAGGGGTGGGGGGCAGGACAAAACAATACCTCCGCAAATCATGTTGTTGGACCTGTCGCAGTTGAAGTTGTCACACTCGCAGTATTTGCCGCTGTACACCTCACTGGGATTCTCCCTCTTCTTGCACACACACTCCCCACAGATACAGTCTCCATTGGTGCTGCAGATATCGGTGCCGTTGTCCTTTCGGCAGTTAGCGTCCAGATCGTCACTGTTCACCTCTTCGGTGCTGCATTCACAGTGTCTGCCGATACGGCCTTCATTGCACCTGAGACATTGAGTTAAACATTGAGTAAATAGTTTAAATGTCAAGTGTGACTGACAGAGGAAATGTTGACATCTAGCAATTCCTAATGAAGCAGAAAGAACATAATGTTTAATAATTTTACTAACCATATTTTAAATGTAACTTGTCAGATTTTGTAGAAATTGTACTTTCATTTTAGTGTACCGTCACCCTCATTATGTAAGGACATTCAACTAAGTTGTATTTATTCTTATTTAAAATAAATGCATAAACCAACATTAATCTCATGTTCAAGTTGAAGGGCTCTGTATTTACCTGCACGCCCCACACTCAAAGGTGCCGTTGCCATTGTTACAATAAGGGCTGTTCGCCTGTCCTGCGTCGTGACATTCACATTCACAGATGAAATTAAGAAGAATTTCCACCTCTTCAGTGAAGCCCAGAGGTTTGATCTTGATGGACTCACTCAGACCATTTTTAGGACATTTGTGTGCAGTAATACTTATGTCAAAGAAGACCTGGAATAAACAATGCACAGCTCTTAACATGGAAGGAGAGTAAAGATCACTCCAAATTTGAAGTTTTAAGGAACTGTGCATACAATATAAATGAAAGTAAACCAGTATAACATTATTTTATAACCCATCCATCAGAAAAAATTGATGAGACACATGGGTTTACATTGTGATGTGCAAGTCTTGCAAGTTACAATTTAAGTTAAAAATAGATATGACAGGCCAACAAGAGCTGAATGGGTTAAGAACCGAGCTTGAACTCAAGAGGACGGGAAAGGCTGAACTGGGTGATGCAACTAGAAAGAAGAACTTATGTCTCAGGAAATGAGTCACACTGCAGCCGACATTAAGAAGGTAAAAGCGCGTCAAGAAACAATCAAAGGTTACTTTGTTTTCTGCCTACCTGGTCACCAATGGAAATGTTAGAACACTTTCGACCATTTTCTCCTTCATTGACAACCCCATTCTTGCAATGTGACTGATACTTAATGGTCACTCCTTCTGGCAATTTACTGTTCTCCAGGATGACCTCCGAAGACAGAGACTAAAGAAGAAAAACAGAACATGTTCAGTTAGCGATGAATAACAATAAATGGTCAGCCTCATTGTGCATGGTTTTCTACATTTAGCTCAATACCTTTGACTGGCCTTAATCAAATGTATGGAATGCATATCGATTGAGGAACACTCACATTCCAGCAGAGTTCTCTTTCTCCCCTCCTTCCTTGAACAAACAACCCTAATTTGCAATTCGTTTAAATGGACTACATTTAATTGTAAGGAATCTAGGTCTCTTCAAAACATTGCATGAAGGTCTTTGTTATTTTCTCATGTTTTCTGCACTTATGTTCTAAATAAGGAAAAAGTTTTGAGAAGCATTAGCTTTCACTCTACGTAAAGGCAAACAAACCAACAAAAAACGTGGTAAACATTTTGCACTTCTCCTATAATATGCTTAGTTCTGCATCTTGGTTAGTATTGAACACAGACGTGTACCTTATAAGCATCAATAATCAGATTTATCACGTTGCTGGAGTTGGCAGAAAGGGTTCCTACAGCAGATTTTGGAATGAGGTTCTTCAGTTCCTGGAAAATCAAAAACTAAATATTTAATGAGGCGAATTCATTGTAACAAGTCAAGAAAACAGTTCCACTTCTTAGTAAATCTGAAAAGGCTTGTTTGGTTCAAGTCTTAAATATAGCTGGGCATATCAAACATAGAATTACAGTCTAATTTCAGTGTTAAAAATGTTTAACCCCTCTCAAAACTATTTCCAAGTCTTTGGAAAGGGTTTGCAATAAAACAAAGCAAATCACCATGTAGCTTGCATATACGGATATTAATTTTGTTTCAGAAATCAATTTGCCACCACAACCGTTTCACCAAAGCACTTATAGGTACAAATATTTTAATCTGGAGCAGACGAGGCTGTTGAGGACAAATTCCACAGGCCATGAAAGACCAGACACTGGATCCTCTCCAAAATAAAGAATGCTTGCACTGAAACCGATTTAAAAATAAAACATATAGTTGTGGTTATGCAGATATTTAAAAAGGTATTTTCAGCAGAAGATGATGCATTTAAAATGAAGAAACAAGTCAATACAAAACAGATGACCTTGTAAACAGACTGGAATTCTTCAGTGACGGCGAAGATCGTTTGAATGTTGTTGTCACTCAGTTTCTGCACTAGATGTGCAATTGAGGGATAGTCCTGAAAAATGTAATAGAAATACATTCTAAATTTATCCATCCTAATTATAAACAATGTGCAAAACACTAAAATAAACAATAACTCGGAAGGCTAAATATTTTAGAACCTTAAAAAGCAGAAGTTGAAAAATTTCATTTCATTGTCCAATAATATAAACTTCAGTATTAATGAGAACCTTGGAAACAAAGTAATCTTACATACTTAGCATGCAGAGAAATATACAACATACCCTGCAAGATCTGAATTAGAACAAATTATACACCAAATTATAGTCTCACAAATACATACATAGTAATGGCTCATTGTGTACATCCCATCTTTCAAGTGGCATTTCCCATCATTTGGCAAAACTATTCCACCCAGTTTTCCATCTCCAGCGAAGTGGAAGCCAGCGTCAGTGGAAAACACCAACAGGCGGGTGACATTCCTCCAGCCAATGTGCTCCTGAGAAGGAAACAAATACAGTTTTCATATCACCAGTGTCCAAAGAACCTTGCAATTCCTCTAGGATAGCCTGAAAAACACCTGGATGAATGAAATGTAGTGTGCAAATTCACTCACTCATTGAAGAGTTTTGTGCTCATTAACAGAGAAGCACACAGACGTACTTACTCCACAGACAGCAACTTGCATAATGGCATCAAACCCTCCTTCAGGAGAATCCAAGTTTCCAGAAATCTGCTGCTGCCCTACAAGAGTGTTGAACTGGTTTCCATCACTGGTCAATCGGAGCACATTTTTATAGCTGAAAGGGCTAGTGCAATTCTGGTCACCAGTGCAAGGGTTCAACAGCTTGGCTGGAGTTGTGCTAATATAGGGCATCACAGTCTTCTCCACAAAGGAGCCAAAACCTACAATAGAAAACAAAGGGTACATTACACTATACTGTACAATGCCTAACAACTGAATTGTCTTTTCTATAATCTGTTCATCTGTTTCTGTATGACTATCACAAAACTGGAAAAATAACTAAATAAATATCCTAAAGTGCATTCAAAGCTCTGTCATAAAATACCAAATGTTGATGGCCAGATGGATTCAAAAGTGTGCTTTGACAGAAATGCAAATAGGAAGTGTTCACCCTCTGTGAAGTTTTTCACATTTTGTTGTTACAACTGGAACTGTTGATGTATTTAAATAGGATTTTCTTTACCTTGATTTACACAACCTAATGAATACACTGCCCAACTGTAGGACCTTACGGGTACAGGTGTATTTAATCTGAAACAATGTAAATAATTCGTATTGTACACAGATGGACTCCATTTCATTTATTGTGTAAATTGAAGGCAATTGGTTGCACCTGATCTTATTATGGAGTGTCAAAGCAAAGGGGGTGAAGACTTATCTAATGACTGAAGACTTTTTAGGTTATTCGTTTTTCCCCACATTGCAAGTTTGGAGTAGGTTGTGTAGATCCAAAAAAAAAACACAAACAAATTTAAATGCATCAAGATTTCAGGTTGTAACAAAATGTTAAATAGTACTTGGGGGGTGAATATTTCCTGTAGCCTGAACTGCATTTCTTGAAAACAAATGACAGAACCAAACTTCCTTTAATTGTGCATATTGAATTTCAATGTCATTACCACAACACGCAGAATGAGTTCTTACCAATTCTAAAATCGCTGGTGATTTTTGACATTTCATGCATCAGCATTGTTCCCAGATTTTTGACGTTTTCCAAGTCATCCTTCATGGAGTAGGAAAGGTCCATAAGGTAATACAGATCAATAGGATAGTCTTCAGCTCTTTTGAAAGTTAGATTAAATGACTGTGCTTCACCTGGAGAAGAAAAAAGAAAAACTCTAAAAAAAAAAATGTACATTTGACATTTTAAATAAACAATAAAATGCTCAGTCATGTTATTAGTGACCTAGCTAGTGTTACTATTTTCTTCACTAATCCATCTACATTAACCAAAAACACTCCGGCTCCAACACTGCTTTCAGACATTGGTGTCCATCCACGCACAGAAGTTTGAGTATCTTGGTGTAAACACACAATAAATTAACAGGATTATCAGGATTGATCGATGAGGCTTTGTGCAATTTACTGAGCCTAGACGCATACCCCTTCAAACACGGAAGCCATCACCTTGTAAACATTCGGGAATGCAGAGGAAGTGCACAAGTGAAATCTGCAGATTTTATAACCTGGATTGTTTTGGGAAGAATCTTATACCAAGACAAAATACATCTGGAGCCGCTCCACGAGCAACATATTCAGCTAATATTTCAGGAATCCGATAATCTTTCATTATAGGATTAATTACCAGATCGTAAGTTCAAAGACATCTTCTGAGGCTGAATCTGAGTGATATCCTCTGGTTTCATTTTTTCTGAAGTGTCCTTCCTGTTGGTCACTGGCTTGTTGACGAGCACCGTCTGGCTGCCCCGGGGGTTCTCGATTAAGTCGTGCGGACAGCGCTTCTTCAGGGACTCCAGTTCATCACATCTGGCAGAGGTCGGCTCGCCTTGTTTTAAGAAGTCCTGAAAATGGCGGTCAATTAAAAAAAAATATATATATCACTCAAGTGTTTTCAAATCAAGGGTAGCAGCACCTGGTATATGATTGTTATTTTAAACCTAAATATTTAAATTGAAAGTCTTGATTACTAACAACATCTGTATGTTTATTCTATATTGTCCTATTTTTTCCCCCCCCACTTAAAAAAAGATTTTCTTTTTCTTTTTGAGCTTAGAATAGTGAAGTGTGGTTTCATATTTTCCTACTTAAGTATCTGCAACCAAAGGATACTTTGTTTCCCAATTAAATATTTTCTAAACTTGCATAAGGTGTCTTGACACCTAAAATGTTTCCATATTAGGAATAAGAAAATATTTCAAGAAGTATGCACTGCAGAGATCAAGTAGCTGTTATGAAAGGCAGAACTCCAATTTCATTACATCAATAGAAAAAAAGGTTTTGCATTTCATTCTCTAATGCCTATGAACATTTTACATTTGAAAATATTTGCAATTCAGTTCCAAGTAGCTGATAAATATACACAGGACACAAATATAGTACAAAAGCCTGAGCTATGAAATAAACATTACACATGAAGAAAGTTACATCATTCAATAATGCAATGGAGATAATTTGTTTCACAATATATAGGAGACATTTACAGATGGCTATCCAATTAAGTAATATTCACGCTGTGCTGTCAGCATTTTTGTGACTTGCTGATAAGAAGTAAACCAAGTTCTCACATAAACCCCCCCCCAAAAGATCACTGTCAGAACCATTTACCAGTGGAAGTGTAGAGCTGTGTTAACTGTTCAAAAGATAAACCACTTTCTCATGAGTTTGATAAAGGTTTATATGAAAGCTGGTAACGTTAATTAAATAATTACCTGAGCTGAAGGGCTCTGGTACAATGTAAATTAAATATACAAAGTAACCATCTCATTTCCTAACACTTGCAATTAAGACATGAGGAACTTACAGGTTTGGTGCACCATCCACATTTTTCTCCAACTTGAATACACTCCCCACAAGACTTTGCGTTTGCTTTTATACATTCATTTCCCTCTGAAACAAAGAAAACTTGTAAACCGTAATGTAATGTCTAAAAACATTTAGTTTGGCATTTAGGTTCTGACAAACCCATTTGAGTTTTCCAACACCAAACAACAGGAAGACGAATGTATAATTTGTCATTAGACTACTTGTTATTCTACTGCCATGTCAGACGATGGAGCTTTAAACCCCCTGGACATTTAGATGGAGCAACTCTAGGTTAGTTTCTTCTTTCAAACATTACAGCACACACAGATTAGGCTAGGACAGCTAGGAACTGGTCAGAGGCCTTAATTTGCATTATGCTCAGTACACCCCCCCCAATGAACACTAGTGTAATCTTTGAGGACATGCAAACACAGTAAGTCTATCTTTTTCAAATACACAATTTACAGGTTTTAAATACAAACTATATTAAATATATTTAATAAAAAAAACAAATTACCTTGCTGGGCAATGCTGTAACACAAGCATCCTAATAATGTTGATATAAAAAGTAGCTTTAGGTCCATCTGAAATGAGAACAAAAAAATACAACATTAAGTGCATTTTAATTGCAAAATTAAATGCCAAAGATCAGTAATTATCTTTTATTATATATATATATATATATATATATATATATAATATACACACACACACACACACACATACATACATACATACATACACATACACTCGCCTAAAGGATTATTAGGAACACCTGTTCAATTTCTCATTAATGCAATTATCTAATCAACCAATCACATGGCAGTTGCTTCAATGCATTTAGGGGTGTGGTCCTGGTCAAGACAATCTCCTGAACTCCAAACTGAATGTCTGAATGGGAAAGAAAGGTGATTTAAGCAATTTTGAGCGTGGCATGGTTGTTGGTGCCAGACGGGCCGGTCTGAGTATTTCACAATCTGCTCAGTTACTGGGATTTTCACGCACAACCATTTCTAGGGTTTACAAAGAATGGTGTGAAAAGGGAAAAACATCCAGTATGCGGCAGTCCTGTGGGCGAAAATGCCTTGTTGATGCTAGAGGTCAGAGGAGAATGGGCCGACTGATTCAAGCTGATAGAAGAGCAACTTTGACTGAAATAACCAGTCGTTACAACCGAGGTATGCAGCAAAGCATTTGTGAAGCCACAACACGTACAACCTTGAGGTGGATGGACTACAACAGCAGAAGACCCCACCGGGTACCACTCATCTCCACTACAAATAGGAAAAAGAGGCTACAATTTGCACAAGCTCACCAAAATTGGACAGTTGAAGACTGGAAAAATGTTGCCTGGTCTGATGAGTCTCGATTTCTGTTGAGACATTCAGATGGTAGAGTCAGAATTTGGCGTAAACAGAATGAGAACATGGATCCATCATGCCTTCTTACCACTGTGCAGGCTGGTGGTGGTGGTGTAATGGTGTGGGGGATGTTTTCTTGGCACACTTTAGGCCCCTTAGTGCCAATTGGGCATCGTTTAAATGCCACGGCCTACCTGAGCATTGTTTCTGACCATGTCCATGCCTTTATGACCACCATGTACCCATCCTCTGATGGCTACTTCCAGCAGGATAATGCACCATGTCACAAAGGTCGAATCATTTCAAATTGGTTTCTTGAACATGACAATGAGTTCACTGTCCTCCACAGTCACCAGATCTCAACCCAATAGAGCATCTTTGGGATGTGGTGGAACGGGAGCTTCGTGCCCTGGATGTGCATCCCACAAATCTCCATCAACTGCAAGATGCTATCCTATCAATATGGGCCAACATTTCTAAAGAATGCTTTCAGCACCTTGTTGAATCAATGCCACGTAGAATTAAGGCAGTTCTGAAGGCGAAAGGGGGTCAAACACAGTATTAGTATGGTGTTCCTAATAATCCTTTAGGTGAGTGTATATATATATAGATTCAACAAGGTGCTGAAAGCTTCTTTAGAAATGTTGGCCCATATTGATAGGATAGCATCTTGCAGTTGATGGAGATTTGTGGGATGCACATCCAGGGCACGAAGCTCCCGTTCCACCACATCCCAAAGATGCTCTATTGGGTTGAGATCTGGTGACTGTGGGGGCCAGTTTAGTACAGTGAACTCATTGTCATGTTCAAGAAACCAATTTGAAATGATTCGACCTTTGTGACATGGTGCATTATCCTGCTGGAAGTAGCCATCAGAGGATGGGTACATGGTGGTCATAAAGGGATGGACATGGTCAGAAACAATGCTCAGGTAGGCCGTGGCATTTAAACGATGCCCAATTGGCACTAAGGGGCCTAAAGTGTGCCAAGAAAACATCCCCCACACCATTACACCACCACCACCAGCCTGCACAGTGGTAACAAGGCATGATGGATCCATGTTCTCATTCTGTTTACGCCAAAATCTGACTACCATCTGAATGTCTCAACAGAAATCAAGACTCATCAGACCAGGCAACATTTTTCCAGTCTTCAACTGTCCAATTTTGGTGAGCTTGTGCAAATTGTAACCTCTTTTTCCCATCTGTAGTGGAGTTGAGTGGTACCCGGTGGGGTCTTCTGCTGTTGTAGCCCATCCGCCTCAAGGTTGTACGTGTTGTGGCTTCACAAATGCTTTGCTGCATACCTCGGTTGTAACGACTGGTTATTTCAGTCAAAGTTGCTCTTCTATCAGCTTGAATCAGTCGGCCCATTCTCCTCTGACCTCTAGCATCAACAAGGCATTTTCGCCCACAGGACTGCCGCATACTGGATGTTTTTCCCTTCTCACACCATTCTTTGTAAATCCTAGAAATGGTTGTGCGTGAAAATCCCAGTAACTGAGCAGATTGTGAAATACTCAGACCGGCCCGTCTGGCACCAACAACCATGCCACGCTCAAAATTGCTTAAATCACCTTTCTTTCCCATTCAGACATTCAGTTTGGAGTTCAGGAGATTGTCTTGACCAGGACCACACCCCTAAATGCATTGAAGCAACTGCCATGTGATTGGTTGGTTAGATAATTGCATTAATGAGAAATTGAACAGGTGTTCCTAATAATCCTTTAGGTGAGTGTATATATATATATATATATATATATATATATATATATATATATATATATATATTTTTTTTTTTTTTTTCCCCCAGGTTACTTAACTCTACCACCAAGAGGAATTCAAGATGTTCCCTTTCTTCACATTTGTGAGAGTCTACAGTGCAATAACCCCCAATAACCTACAAATGGACTGGGAAGCAAACAAATAAGAGGCTTAAAACATTTAGATTACATTTCTGTAATGTAATACGGGAAACACCCTGGCAGTTATATACTAAAATGTTATATTACACTGATATGCTTCTAATCTAATACAACAACCTAGACTGTTGCACCTATTTGTTAAACACATTTTAAAGCTGCATTTCTAAAGAATTATAAAATAGGGTAGCTTCACTTTTAAAGCTGTACAGTTAAATAATTCAATCAGAATAGTTACAAATAAAAAAAACAAGAAATAAGATTTTAAAAGGGGTTCTAAGCGGGGAAATCATATATCCATTTAACATGTTTGTATCAATCGCTGCTCAAGTTAAATACAGTAGATCACTTGACAGCTAGGTTTCATCTGGAGGTAAAAGGGGAAACCCGAATACCCGAACATAGTGCAGATGAAAGGTAGCGTTACTCGAGTGTCACAAGGCCAAGAGGGTCCATTCAGTAAATGGCAGCCCTGCCAGTTGCATTCTGTGTTTAGCTCACTGTAGTTTATTACCAGTGTTGTATTTACAGCCCCGTCCCTCTGGGCCAGTGCTAAATCCAGAGCTTTACACTCTAGTCTGATCCTGCCCAGCTGATCGATCGCCGTGTACAGCACTGTGTTGACCGTCACAGCCATTTATCAACTAGCTGACAGTTCACCATTTACTTTCTAATGCTGAAAATCCTGTTCTGGGAACCCATTCAATTAGAGCAACAGCAGCTCCCATTTTTGCCATATTACCAGCAACGCAAACAGCAACTAAGGACGGGCATTTTAAATGTTTTCCGAGGGAGCAGGGGGGTGGGGGTGTTGGCAGTACTGTGTGATTTAAAATGTCACAACCCTTAATGTCACAAGGATAGCTTATTTTTATATTTAGACTAAGGTTTTTCATTTTATCTCACACATTTCAACTACAAGCAATCTAATACTAGCGTCCTTTTGAATATTCATGATTGAAAACTGAATTCCTGCAATAAATGTAATCAAAACATCGTTCCATCTTGCTGACACTTGCCCAAATTTACTTCTATCGACACTCCTATCCTCCCCCGCCGACCTGTTAAATCCCACATCGAAATACTTGTAAATAAATTCTAATCTTAAAACAAAAATTGCTTGAGTTTTACATTCTAAAAACTAGCAAAATCCTGAAGCGACTCAACTTCCTATACATTTCACACCCTTGAAATAATCTAGGTATTATGAAATTTGTATTCATAAAGTTTACAAACTTCCTGTTCTAATACTTTCCTGCAGACTGACTTTGTGAATAATCATTGTTTATTCCTTGCCCGTATCAGATAAGCAACCAGATTCTGACCATTTACACAGATGTTTACAGTATGATGCACCACAGGAAGTCCCATTTTATAGGTCCATAGTCCAGTGAGCAGGACAGGAGTCATCTTATCCTTTGCGCACCAACCCGACTATGACTAATGCCAGACAGCCTTCTCCAGACTGCCGAGCCTAGCACATTGTGTAAATACGCTACAGTCAAATGACTGTCAAATGACAATGCAGGACAAAAATGGATGTAGCATTCTTCCGGGGTTGAATCTTTAAAGATCTGGATAAGGGCCCCACAGTGTTACAGAAACCAGAGCACAGTGCAGCACATCTGTTGCCATATTTGGTGAGGCGATCCCTGACTCCCTGTCAGCTCCTCCACATTCCCCAAGCCCCCGCCCCCCCATCTCACAATTACCCATTTCCTTTAACTACTATGAACAATGCAGTCCATGGCGTTTCTATATTGATTATGCTTTTCAACTGAAGGAGTATGCTTACAGTGCATCTTGAGTACAGTAGAAATAATTTGACCTTAAAGCTGCCAAGAGCCAAGAAAATGAACTACAGCTGTGCTCTGACCTCTCACCATCCCCCCCTACCATGGCTGGGAACACAGAATCTCACCCACAGAACTGCTTTCCCTACAGTAAAACTACCCACACAAGGATGACATAATGCCCCCTTAACAAAGAGAAGCGTGAAGCACGGCCATGACGTGATGTGAACAAGCTGCCGGGACACGGGAGAATATTAAACAGTCTCTCAGAGCAGACAAAGGACAATCAGGACATTCTCGCTGCCCCAGCACTCTGAGAATCCGTGCGTCTCCCTGCTGTTTTGGTCTGCAGACGAACATGCACTGGCTCTGGAAGAATCAGGAAATGCTGCGGATCACTGCAAAGTGTGCTGTTCTTAAGAATCCTATTAAGACCACTGGAGATGGAATTAATAATTTATGATCTTAGTCTGCATTTCTTTCTATTTTCAATACAGTTGGACAATCCAAAAATAGACCTGATTTATCACTGAGCACAAATCAAATACCTTTAGGACAAACAACTGCTAGATGAGTTATGATTGGTTACTACTGCTATCACCATAACACACTTATGGCTTTGTCCTCTGCAGTTAAAATGTATAAAACCAGAAAAAACAAGTTATATTCAGTAGTTTAACCCCAAATTTTAATTTACCACAGTATAAGTGCTACGCATATGAATTTGTACTCATCCATGATCACCAACTGACACACACAAAACAACTGTACCTGTGTTTAAGTATATATACACACCTGTATATTTATATTAAAAAACAAAACAAAACAAAAAAAAACCTTTGGAGCAAATCCAAACGCACTATTGCCATGACTGCATTAGTGTAAATATTAAAACTAGTTTAATGGTTCCAGTGAAAACTTTCTTGCACAATTTCCTAAAGGTCGATTGTGAATGATACTTAAGTTAAATGTGATCATTTGGACTATGGAAAATTATATACATGTGCAAAATAAAAATTAAACATTCAAAAAGGTTCTTATCATATAAAAGCTTGTAAAATGTAATTGGGTTGTTACTGTTGCAATTCAAGTTCTTTCCAATATAAATACAACTGAACATGCCACACTTCTCAAACAAGCACACACCTGCCTCTCACACCCTTTGTAAGACATTAGCTCTGTCTTGAGTTTTACATGATTTGTTTAATAATCTAGAACTATGAATATCAAATACATTTTTCACTCTGACTTCCCAAATATTTAACTTTGTTAAACATTCTACAGTAAAATCAATACATAACACTTGTCATTTTAATTTATTTTAGTCTAATTTAAGTATTAGCTATTAAACAAAGTCGTTAATATTCTATAGATGAAATAAGATCGATCTTTCAAGAAAAACCTGTATTGGACTGAAATTCCCTCACCAGCTGCAACCGCATGAAAAAAAAGTGCCCACTCCAGCAAATTAATATGGAAGATTATGCTCAGATGCCTAATTATAATTTGTACGCATACAAAACAAACTGTGGAAATGAGCATGGGTAAAGTTCAATCTGCTTGTTCTAGCCTCACCCCGTTCCTGAATTCAGCTCTCTCATTAGATCAAGTGCCCAATCCATTGTTTTCATGGGTACCGAAGGATCAGAAATCGGAGGCCTCTGTGTATTAAGTGTGAACAGAGCAGTGAAGCAGGCCCCTCCTGTCCCATGTCTTCCTCTGTTGTTAATCAGGAAGCTCATCTTAATCAGACAGGAAACCGTAGATACTGCTTGGCGGCTGGCCATCCTCTTGTGTAAAGCTGGAGCATAAATAAGGAGAAAGAGGAGGGGAGAAAAGGTTCTCTACTGAAAACCAAATGAAAGCCAGATACTGTGGGATTTGGGAGAGCAAACTGCACATCTATGTAAACAAACCAAAATGCACAGCACAATTACAGTTCCAGTTCGGTACGGTACGGTACGGTTCACCTCGTTCTAATCCTCTTTTTTTTCCCCCCATTTATGTGTTGATTTAGAAAGAGAATCAAATGCAAGCGTGTTAATCTAAAAATACTGTGGACTTGTTCGCTGGAACAATCGGATGTTAAAGAGGTTACTAAGAAGTGTCTTGGGAAAACAGTATTTACAGTATATAACGTGATTAATCAGGAGCTCTTGGCTATAACAGAAGAGCAGTCTAAACATGGCACATGGCTATGTATAGTCAAGACTGACTTACCAGTGAACTATGGATTTCTTTTACTCTTGTGAATTATCATGCGCCATCCCCTGAACTTTATAAATTAATATCTAGTTGCAGAAAGCAGATGACTAATTCTTCATGACCACTTTTCTCTATTTAATTTAGTCATAATGAATACAAGTTAACACAGATCAATCTCGTTCTGTTCTACACTTGTTAAGTGTGCTCCCCGTCCTATATACACAGCTGGTTTCACAGACCTTGATTAGCACTTGCCTTGAACTGTAACTAAAATAACTGGTCAAACACTGATACTAGTCTGGGTCTGTGGAACCAGCTCATAGTGTAATGCAGGGGTTGGCAACGTTTTTGGCGCAGTGTGACAAAACAAAAAAAATGCATCCTTCACTTTTTAAGATGCTAGCGTCCCAAGTAGCCTTCATTTTAATGAAATCTCCAAGAACAAAAAGTGACCTCACACACAAATACGAGTAACATTTTTGAAAAGGGCTGATGTGCCAAGCAAAATTTTGTCGTGTGCCAGTGCCAGGGGTTCCAGCCCCCTGGGTAATTTGCCTCATAGAAGAGCACAACAAAAATAAACACTATTGCACAGCATACATCTAGGCTAGTGTTGAAGTTTGTTAAAGAAAGAAATTGGTTTAGTCATGATGGAAAGTACAGAAACAATGCAAATGCATATGTGAAAGACTTAATAGTAACAATGAAGAAACTTCTTGAAAGTGTCCGTCTTCACTGTGGTTTCCCAAGGAAACTGTCAAACTATAAGCAAACTGTTTAAAGGAGTGCAAAAGAAAAAGAAAAGATTCTGTTCCTGCCGTTAACTTTTTTTGTGTTTTACATCTGTAAGGTTGGAGTCTCACTGGAATTATATTCTTCAAATTAAGCAGAAAACATGGTGCAGAAAGATGTCCTAGAAGTATGTGGTATAGGTAATAGTGGCATCAGTGGTGACAGTGGTATCAGTTCTCTGAACAAAACAACAAGATAAGGCTGTTACTGGAATGGAACAAAAAAAACAGCACTTAATAGAAACTAGATGAAAAAGTATGTATGTAATATGTGCTAAAGCTATCGAGCAAGCAGTAGGCAAAGTCATTTCAAAGAATTCAACTGGTCAGAAGAGAAGATTTTTTCTTTGCTCATTTATGTTTTACTTTTTGGAGGGGAAGGGCTGCTATGAATGATGGGGACACACTACATTTGAAATAGCAGCAAGTTTATATTCCCTTTTACACAAATATTGTAAAATACAGGAATTAAGTGATTTCACAGTATTAATTTATAGTAACAAACGGGACAGTAATGAAGTTATTTAGTCAGTACTCATGTTTATACAAAGCTCAACCATTATAAAAAATTTTAGATGCCATATTTACTGCGGTTACACAACTTTCAGTTGTCATCTTTAAAAAAATAATAATAATAAAGAATCCACTGTGCAGACCTTGGAGTCTGCCATTTTGTCCAGCACTGTATTGTAAAATCACATTACAAGTACATTGATTCATAACTCAATCGCAGAGCACAATTTAAATTTAGAACTATAAATATAACCGCATTGCTCCAAGATGTGCTTTTAAAACTAGTTTTCTAAATGCAGCTGCTCTGAAAATATAGGCCTAATCAAATAATGGTAACTGACCCTTACTATGTTTGGTTGTAAAAAAAAGTTCCATACAAAGGTTATCTTTTGCTTGAACAAACTGTACAAAGCACTTTTGATGTACTCCATCTGGTCAAACATATTGAACCAGAAAATACTGAAAAAAGCATGCATTTTATTATTTCAACAGCAAGTTTTTTCTTTCAGTAAGTAAATGGGCGGTGGTTAGGGAGACAAAAGTTTTGTCAAACTCACATTGCATATTATGGCCTTTCGATTATTTGTTTAAATGGAATAGGGAACATCTTACTCTGCAAAGAACACTGTTCCCAGTCAACACGCGTGTAGAAGTGGTCTTCCTTTACAGTCCTTCAGGACTAGCTTTGTCCTGTTATGACATACCATCTGCTTCCTGCCGTTTCAGCAACCACATTTTAATTTGTGCGTCATCCAAAAAATGCAAGAAAATGTAATGCATTACAGCAGGCGTTGCCTTTAGTCCAAGTTAAAGGCTTACCGTATGGGGCTGCTGGAAACAACAAGATAGTTTACGCTGCTGAAACTATTGCATACCAACATAACTGGGATAAAGTGACTGAAACTACCAATTGGGTCAACTGGGTGCCAAATTATTTAACAATAAAGATGGACATTATGTAGGATTGTAACATTTTTGGAGAGTAAAAGATAGTGATTGTATATGATGAAGGCCAGAACAAAACAAACAAAAAAACATAAGAAAAAGACAAAACCTTACCAGCCTGGAGCAAGATTATTAATTTTAAAGGATACCAAGTACTCAACTTTCAAACTAAATCCCCCAAACTAAAGCATTGGTTTATGATATGAAACGAATCATAGCCTGTACCACACAATGCTTTGAAAAGTACATGGTAACTCCCCCTTTAAGATTATGGCATACCATCCGTCACATTTGTAAATATATTGTATTTGAGGTTTTCCCCACATGCAGCTCTTCAGTAGCATGCCACCTGATACTTAATATAGAAATAAATCTCTAAAGGCAACAAATAGATTCCCAATTTCCATTCAAATCAATTACATATTTTACTATCAAATGGTCATTTGAAATGAGTCTCAGTATTATAATTGTGACAGCCTGCACAAACAGCTCACACATTGGCCTGACAATTACTTATAGGCTACCAAGTCCTATTTAATATGGAAAAACAGAACTCCACTGGATGAATTTAGTTATTTGTATGAATACTTTCCCATAGAGCAAACAAAAGATCATTCATTCTACTACCTTGGTTCAATGCAGTTTTAATAAAGGACACAAAAAAGACAAGTCCTCAATTACTCATCCTTGTAGATTAGGTTACCATCTACATGAAGAAAAACTATTAGACAAGGACTGTTCTGAACGTTTAATTTTAACACTCACATGGTTTCAAATTGAATAGCTCAATACATTGCTGGGGCTGTCCAAGGGCACACAAGTCATGTAAATGCTCCAAATCAGGCTACAATTAAACTTAATCTTTCATCCCATCTTTGCAGACTGATGTAATTAACAGGAATGTGCACTGCAAACTGTGATGAAGATACAAACAGATGCTAACTTGAGATATCGACCCATCTATAGATTAATAAATAAATTAGCAAAGGTACAAGAGTGAATTTCTGCATCAGAATCGAGGCTGGAAAATAACATTTTCCACTGTCAGCACAACTTCATACAAATCTTCCCTGTCCTTGTCCCTATGTGTGTGTACAAACATACACCTAGGTGTGTGTCTGTTTGGAGGAGATGGGAGATGACCAATTCTGTCAAACTGCTCATAAATCAGATGACTTGCCAGCCCCCCTAACAGCTGCTCTGAGATTTGAGGTAACATCTATTCAGCTTGAATGACTCACAGCTCTTTCTTCTACACTAACAGAAGACAGGGTCTTATCCACTCCTTTAATTAAGTGCCATAGGTACTACTTTGAATAATAAGTTAGCTGGGCACATTGGATTTGCTTACATGAAAGATTGAACAGACTTGAAAGATTAAGCTTTAGGCCTCTAAGTCCAATATATACATGGAAAAACATTTGCCTTGACACAATCAGTGGATTTGGATCTGGGGTCTATCCCTTACCGTTGCTTTATGATCTTAACACATTCAAAAATACCCCCAAAAATGCAAATATCATGCTCAGTAGACATACCTCGTGACTTGAAAAGGTTACTAATGAAGATCGACGGATCGGGTAAAGAGACAACTCTAGGAAACAGTAACCGCACCACATGAAACTCAGAAAAGCTCTTTCCAGATTAAAATAAATGTCAACTTTAGAAAAAAGTTGAGAATGCTGAAAAATACCACTAGAAAAACTCTGAAGTCAAATTTTGTTTCAAGAGAGAAAACTGCCACCCTTTTATAAAGCAACTTCTGGGAAATGCCTTGGAGGGGTATTTTTCACTGTCTAGTCTTGTATCTGTTTTGTCTCGTCTAATCATAAAAAGACCTTTACACGATGAAAAGTTGAGAATACAACTGCAGAAGAATTTTGTGAATTACTTTGGGGGGGGGGGGCGAGGACAATGGTGGTATACTGGTGTCACAGGACTGTACCCCTATGTATCAGATGCCAAAGTAATTCAGTTTTATTTTCTGTTAATGAGGTCAACTCCATGCAACTATAACAACTCGCATGTCACTCATTTCCTAAACACCAAGTCCCAGCGCTAAACTGGGCCCGTCTACTTCCGTTTCCCTGTCAAAAAAAAGTTAAAGCTTTAAGCCTCATAACCAAAGTAAAACTCATAATGAAGATACTGAAATCCACTAGGTAAAGGAAGCACATGGGGGCAATCTTTATTCAGCAGTGCTTGGTAACACTCAGTAAACATTGGCCATTCACACATTCCTGATAATTACAGCCAGATGTGTATTATGTCAACTTACAGAGAAACACCCTCTGGCTATGCTGTTCTTTCTGGAAACGATTTTGCAAAGGCGACGCACCTTGTTTGGCATCATGCATGTTAATTCCTCAGGTGATGGCTCTGACCACAAAGATACTCTGCCTTAAACAATGCTTGCCCTGCGGTAATGGCATGATACACTGGTGAACCACACAGGAATTGTGCACTAATGCCATTTCACTTCTTTTTTTTTTGTGTGCATAGCATGGGAGTGTAAGCTTAGGAAATATAAACTAGCCAGTATGTTTATTGTATTGGATGTTACCTGACTGACCTTTAGACTCATTAATTAAATCTGAAACAAAGGACAAACAGTAAGGAGAAAAGGCTTGTGCGGCTGTGGTGAAAATCTGGGCTTTACTGGGACGACTACGGTATATTTTATAGACAATGACTTTGGGGAGATATCAGTAGTATATTAACACAGAAAAACACACAAAGTAAACATCTTGTGAGCCTCGATAAACAGGAAGTTTTCCATTTTTTCTAAGCCACAATACAATGTAGCTGTGCCTAGATTTCCAGAAAGCAGCTGCTATTTTTTAAAAGGGAAACCAATCCTGTCCCAGTAACTGTTCTGATCATCACCTCAGTAAAGGAATAAAACCCACTTAGGAGACGTTTACAATGATTTGTATTTTTGGGAGGGACACAGTACTAGTATTATAACGGGCACACTCCCTGCGCCTTTTCAACCCGTTTGCCTTATTTGTCTGTGTTCAAGTGCTTGCTTCTCCACAGCACTTCAAACGCCATCCCGATGCCCATGTTATGCCCATGTTATGCCCATGTATTACAAGGTGGAGGTCTGTGCAGCGTCGCCCACAGTGGGCCCAGGGACCTGAACCAGCCCAGTGCACTGGCAGTCCCGGGCAGCAGACACTCCCTAAAACGCTCCGGCACATTATACAGGCCGATGCGTGTGTGCGCTTAAACAACACATACAGGAGGAAGGGAAGGTCAACACACTGAAAAGGAAAAAAACTTTTTTTCGAGACAAAAGAAATGAAAAAACAGCCACTAGGATTGCGGGATCCAAAATAGTACAAAGTCGTGAAAGTGCAATTATCTAAACACAAAGGTCTCTCTCTCTCTCTCTCTCTCTCTCTACAGACTGATCACTTCAAGCCCTGTGTAAAAACAAGAAAGAGAGAGAGAGAAAGAAAGAAAAAGAGAGAGAGAGAGAGAGAGAGAGAGAGAGCCACCGCGACGTGTTACTCTTGTTTCGCCATTTGTATCCTTGAGCTGCACTTCTAAATAAGGAGGCAACATTGTTTCCCGTCTTCGGCCGGGAGTCGCTGGGGAATCTGGGCCTGGTCCAAAAATATCCAATATGAGCGATCAAAGCAATGGCATCCCCTTCTCAGATCAATACAGCTATCGATATATATTATATATATATACACACACACACAGCTACATTCAAACCCACACTGTATATGGAGATTTTCACTCGTTCAAATTAAATAGCCTACAGTATATACTTTCACCCGCCCATCCACACCCAAAAATATCCCAAACGCATTCCGGGACCTACGGCAAGACGTGTGGACATGGACACGGTTCATCACAGCCATATCCATATTAAAACATCGACATCAGACTTAAAAACACGTCTGGTGATTATATGAATAAGCTAATCACTGGCCCAATTGCCACATGACGAACAAATCATATATATATATTTTTTTTAAATATATTTCCTTACCTTAAAATGTGTTCATAGAAGCCAAGCCGCTGTTTTTGTGTTTAAAGCACCATATGTGGGATCGTAAATCTCAGGCGGTTCTTGTGAGGAAAAAAAAAAGATCCAACTCGACTGCTGGTTAAAACATCAGCAGCTGCAAGTACTTTTTTTAAAGCCAAACAAATGTCTCTTCTGGTCTCTTAAACCATCTCCCCGTTTAACGTCGAAGGAAGCACGTATGTATGTTCAAAAGACGAATATAGTTAAGAGACAACGATTTCTTCAACGTAAACGTCGGCTCCTATACAAAAATGACCTTTACAGAGGCAATAATCCTGCTCCACAAGTCCAGCCAGAGGCAAAAAAGAGCGCAGTTCGCAGCGGCGCTACAGCCATACTTCAGCGCCCAGCCCGGCCCACCACAGCCAGCGGAAACACGTCACTTCTGGGGCCAGCCTATACTTTAAAAATGATTTTGTGAGTGGGATCAATGTGTGACTCAGTTTACTAGGTTTACTTCTTATTATTTTACAAATATTCAGTATCCCAATGACTAAGACAAGCTACAATTTCATTAACACTGGGAGGCAGCCATAATTATGGGGTTACATGGACAATATGAAATACAGATCTTAGTTTTATTTGAAAATACATGAACCTTCTCAGGAGAAAATACTACAATGGGCATTCTGTTATTTTTAAGATTTTATTGCTGTATTATATGATTGGCAGGTAAAACTGCAAATACGTTCTTTTTCACATTTATATCAGTTGTTGCCCGATCACTCCAGTTTCACATTTATTTTTTCTACTCTCTGATGGAAGAATAACTGAGGTTAAGTCTGGAACTATGATTCGAACCAGTATATTATTATATAATATTTAAAAGTGAGACATTAAAACAGTTTAAGCCATAATCTGTCAATATGTTGGGGGTAACATGTTGTTTTACTATTGTTTAATATCAAGACCACTTTCTTTGCTATCTTATGCCTTGTTTATATAGCCATTGATCAGGTGACAAATGTTATGTTTGAGCTGTAGATGCATGTAATTAGCTCTTATAGTCTGGAAAATGCTGTTATCTGATTTTTCCCATTTTCAAGTTATATAGTGTGCTTTTACTGCACACCAGCCACCAATAAAAAGGAGAGGAACACGATTACAGTCATTAAGGCCAGGGGTTTTAGTTGGTTTTCCTGTTTTCTCCCTTCGGCCCTCTATGGTTCTCTATAAAACATGCACTTATCTTCCGAATTCCACTCAGCAGGCCTCACCCTGTAGCTTGACTAATTTGTTTCCTGACAATTTTGGTTGTTTCATCTGTATTATTTTTATTATGATTAAAAAAAATCCCCCAAACAACCCAAATACTTAATAATACCTTTTATAATCAACTCCCAAAGCTTTACAAAGTTTTAAAACAAAGAAGCATTGAAACTAGTTTTAGACAGGTTAAGCTACTAAGAACTACAAGCTATCAAAACTGACAAGATTCTGACCTTGAGTAAGAGGGCCATCTAGACAAAGCAATTATTAATACAACTTGCTATAAAGTATTGGTGTGTTTTCTGTGGCTACCAGTATCTAAGGTTACAAAGCTGTAGAGCTACACTACCAGTCAAAAGTTTTAGATCACCTACATTTTTCAATTTTGTTGCAGTTTAATGTGTTCTTTCTACAATGGAAATCAAATATTGTTTGGAAAGTTCTTCGCAAAGCTGTTGCAGAAGTTCTCACAAATGTATTGCACTTGTAGGTTGCTTTTTCTTTCACCCTTCTGTCCAGTTCATCCCATGTTTTGTGTCATTATCTTGCTGTAGGATGAACCCCTTACCAACTAGGCGTATACCAGAGGGTATTGCATGGCGCTGTAAAAAGCTGTGGTAGCCGTTTTGGTTCAGGGTGCCACTTACTCTGTGCAAGTTGCCGACTCTGGATCCAGCAAAAGAGCCCCAGACCATCACCTCCTCCATGTTTGACAATTGGTGTCACACACTGAGGAACCATCCTTTCACCTACTCAACGGCATACAAATACCCTGTGTGATGAACCGAAGATTTCAAATTTAGATTCATCGGTCCATAAGACCTTCTTCTAGTCTTCAGTAGTCCACTGGCACTGCTTCATGACCCAGGCAAGCCTCTTTTTCTTATTTTGCCATCTTAGCAATGGCTTTCTTATTGCCACTGGACCTGTCAAACCTGCAGTTCAAAGTCTTCTTTTCGCAGTTGAAACTGAGACTTGCTTACTTCGACCGGTGTTAAGCTGTGCTTGAAGCTGCCTATCACGCAAGCTGTTGACTCTCAGAAAGTTGTCTTCTGATTGTGTTGTGGCTTTGGCTCTGCCAGACCTCTTCCTGTCAGAGTTCCCTCCAGTTTCCAAGTGCCTTTTGATGGTGTAGGAAATTGTACTTAAAAACTGAGCTTCAATTTCAATAAAAACTGGACAAATTGGGGTGTTCTAAAACTTTTGACCGTTATTGTATGTGTCATCAAAACAAGTAAATCATGGTAATATTAAGTAGCTTATATCTTAATACTTATAGGGCACCGTTGTATCTAAGATTCCTCAAACTATACACCTTATTGTTGTGAAGGCAGTAGAATTTTTTTTTCGTAACGTTTGTAGTTGTTCAGTCCTTCCACTGTCTACTCAAGTAGGTACAATTTGACATAGTAAGTCATTATGGGGTTATACAATAATAAGTACTTTTGCATGATACTAGATATGTTTTACTTGTATGGTAGTATGCAGATTAATAGCAGTGGTAGTTTGTAATAGAAGTAGTAGAACTATAATTTATGTTAGGAGTCATATGTAATTGTAAGCAGGTTAGTAGCTGTAGTATAATAGGTAATATAATAGGCAGGTATATTCATGATAATATGTAAGTTACTATAAGTGTATGTAAGTATTATTATTGGTCATAAAATAAAAATAGCTGTAACAGTAATTAAGCTGTTTTTACATCATAACCCCTTTATAATATTAAGTGTGGTGGAAAACTTAAAAGTGACATAAGGGAACAAGATATGTCACATGGGACCATGCGCCAAATATCAGGCTGTGACCCTTTTGTCCCTATCTACTGTACATGATGGTGTACTATGGTTAAAATACAGTAAGGCATATAGGTGTGTGGCATGGTAAACAAGTGGTAAACTATAGAGTACTGTGGTAAAAACACGGTTACAAATGTTGAAGTGTAGTGTGGTGTACCATGGTAAAAACATGGTAATACATGGTAAAGCATAGGCTGGTGTAGCATGTGAAAAATAAGGTAAAAACTGTGTGTTGCATGTGGACTTATATTTCTCACTCAACGATCTATGCACCACAGTGTTCCCCATATGTAAGAGCTTCCAAGTTGTTAGCATCTGTAACCTAGAGTCATGCAAAGTGAAAAAATGCTTGTGTGCCCATATTAAAAACAAAACATAACAAAACAAAAAAACATGTTATCTTTCAAGTCGGAAGCACTGCCCAAGGGAGAAGGGTTTCTGCGCACTTCTGTAGGAACCAATCGAAAAAGTCAACACCTTGAACTCATTTTTGTGTTCCTCAAACCATTCCTGAACCACTTTTGCTTTGTGGCAGGGCACATTATCCTGCTGAAAGAGGCCAATGCCATGAGGGAATACCGTGTCCATGAAAGGCTGTACATGGTCTGCAACAATGCTTAAGTAGGTGGTACAAAAGTAGGTGTCAAAGTAACATCTACATGAATGGCAGTACCCAAGGTTTCCCAGCAGAACATTGCCCAGAGCATCACACTGCCTCCATCGGCTTGCCTTCTTCCCATAGTGCATACTGGTGCCATGTGTTCTCCAGGTAAGCAACGCACACGCACCCGGACATCCACGTGATTCATCAGACCAGGCCACCTTCTTCCATTTCTCCGTGGTCCAGTTCTGATGCTCACGTGCCCATTGTAGGCGCTTTCGGCAGTGGACAGGGGTCAGCATGGGCACCCTGACTGGTCTGCGGCTACGCAGCCCCATACGCAACAAACTGCGATGCACTGTGTGTTCTGACACCTTTCTATCAGAACCAGCATTAACTTTTTCAGCAATTTGAGCTACAGTAGCTCGTCTGTTGGATCGGACCACACGGGCCAGCCTTCGCTCCCCACGTGCATCAATGAGCCTTGGCCGCCCATGACCCTGTCGCCTGTTCACCGCTTTTCCTTCCTTGGAAAAACACCCCACAAGAGCTGCAGTTCTGGAGATGCTCTGGCCCAGTCATCTAGCCATCACAATTTGGCCCTTGTCAAAGTCGCTCATATCCTTACGCTTGCCCATTTGTCCTGCTTCTAACAACTTTGAGGACAAAATGTTCACTTGTAATATATCCCACCCACTGACAGGTGCCATGATAACGTGATTATCAGTGTTATTCACTTCACCTGTCAGTGGTCATAATGTTATGGCTGATCGGTGTTTATTCCGATTGTAGTGTCAATTTTTTGTCGACAGGGCTCTTTCCTCCACAGCAGGAGCACTAGCAGCAGCAGTAAAATCCAAAGCTTGGCTGCCCGGCCTGAACCTCGGTCTGTGAGCCTGTGTGAGGGGCTCCTCCACCTGCTTGTGCCCGCACTACAACCTGCAGCTGTGGCTGTAGGAGATCTCGCTCTCTCAGCTTGCTGGGATCGAGCTCTACTATGCCTCCTCGTCCGCATGTGCAGGCCTCAGTTTTAGGACCCGCTCCGTCTGGTGGTCTACTACCCTCGGACCCCTCGGACCCCGGACCCCGTGTCACCCGTTGTCCCCGGAAACCCTGTCACACACGGTGTGGTTAAGCCTACGGGCATATGCGGTGCTTGTATTCTGCAACTGGTGTAGTGCCCCCGTGTCCATAAATGTTACCGAGTGGAGACGCACTTACAGCGGCGAGCCTGCTAGGTGCTCCACTGGTCGCGGCTGCACGTTTCCCTGGTCATGCGTGTGTGCACTCGGCGATGAGCTCCTCTCGCCCCCGTCATTGCACCTTGCCTGCCTGGAGTTGTGAGGTCTTCTGCCCTGTCCCACCCACGCGGACTCAGAGCTTGAGGCGGAGCTCATGGAGCAGGAGCTGGTCTTACCCTCCCCACCTCCTTCATTGAGCAGGGACATCCCTCCTGCTCCTGTGGGACAGGACTGGGAGTTCTGGGCAGTGATTCAGAGGGCCGTGGAAGTGCCCCGCAGTGCTCCAGGTTTGAGAGAGGTCAGCATTCTTCCTGACCTCCAATCCTACAGTCTGAGGGCCAACTGGGACCATCCGGCAACAGCCCCCGCCCTAGGCAGGAGAAGGGAGGCTTATACCAGGACCCAGGGTGCGACAGAAGCAGGCCTGGTGAACTTCCTGGAGGTCAACTCCACCATCACTGCGCTCATCTCCCTACCTCCACTGTCTGCGGAGCCAAGCGACCTGGTCTGCCACAACAGGCAGTGTCTCATTACAGAGACGATGCGCCAAAGGGCGTATGAGGCAGGAACACCAAGAGCCTGCTGACCCTGTATTTGGCCAGCTAGCTGAGCCCTCGGAGCACGATGACGCATCACCAACATCTCGGAGATGGCGGTGGCCGACCAGCTGGTGACTGTGATGCATCAAGGAGCAAGGGCGACTGCGATCCCTGGCAGCCATTGTGGTGGTGCGCCACCAGCTCTGGCTGTCCCAGGCATGATGGGTCACTGAGGAGGACAGGACCTGCCTGTCATGTACGCCCCCATCTCACCAGGCTTCACCATTGGCCCCTCTGTGGAGGAGATGCTCTCACGCACCATCCTAGAGAGAGAGCAGTCCCTGCAGTTGGCATGGGTTTACCCTGTTGCACCCCAGTCCCAGCAGCGCATGCAGCCACGCATTTTACTGTACTGTCTAGCATGCAGTCTGCTTCTGTGGAGTGCAGTTTACCTCCCCAGCCTATCCAATAAGGCAGTAAGCGGAGGGTGTAAGAGTTAACCTCTGTAGCCCTGCTTGGAAATGCTGATTCTAGACAGTTCCCAGTAAGAGCGTGACTGCGGTCCCCGCTCCTGGGTGGCCCAAGTGTGGCCCTACGGGGCCTGTGGTATTACTGTCTGGAGTTGTGTTGCCGAGGCCCCTAGTGGTATCAGCTCGCTACCTCCTTCCTTGCAACGGTTTTGTTATAGAGTAACCCCTCCCCCTTGAGCAGTGCTTCTGACTTGAAAGATAACAGGGGTTGCATTCACAACCTATTGTTTACATCTCAGCAGCTATGCTTATGTTTTGTTTCATGGTCAAATGTGAAACTATAATGGCATAAAACATTTGCAAAGAAAATTGGTTATTTATATATAGTGGCACTGCAATAAAATGTAGATTGGTTACTGTAAATATAAACTCACAACCAGACAGCTGAAGACAGCTGAAGCTGAAAATGAAGACCTTAAGCAGTGACCTCGCTTTATATGACACAATCAACTCACATGCATGTTGTGGCCTATATAAAATAAATATATATAATGTTTGCTCTCTTTATAAAATATATGGATATTTTTTGGTTTATATGACAAAAATGCATGGTTTTATTAATAAGGACAACTCAGGACAGAAATTCTCCAATGTATTCACAAGCGTATATAAAATGATTGCTAAATGAAATGTTAAGTTACACCTGAACAGTCAGAGACATGTCTGGATGAGACACGTTCTTATCTTATTTAGTCATTTCCGTACTCATTCTTTGTGAACTGTTTTCACAGAAGCTTTGTAATGTCAGACATGCATATAAAACAATAAAGCGTCTGCTCAGGAACAGGAAACATTAACCAAGTCTTTTAACCTTCTGTCTGACTTATGTAATGGCTGTGCAAGCAGGATATGTTTCAAGTTTGATGAGAATGCTTCTATTCCATCTTTTATCAATGAAATCCATGCAAATATCCCTTCACTTTGTTTAGTTAGTAGCTGTGCATTATAAGTGTCTATAACACTGCTACAGGGCTATCATATTACAGGAACTTTCAAACACACACTTTGAATAAATCATCTTGTGGATGGTTAGGGTTAGCTTTACTAAACATGCAAAGAAACAACAATACTGTAACGTTTTTGCAGGCTAGTTGGATTAACCGGCTACAGAAAACAACAAGTAATAATGAAAGTAGAGGGTTGATGCAATAGATTAATTCTTCCCACAGCAACACAGCCATATACACGGCACTGTTTTTAACCTCACCTTTCAGATGTGGTCTGGAGAAGACCTGCAGGAGGTTTTCTTGATACAAATGACAGTTTCAAAACAGAATAATCTACCTACCCCTTTTTAAAAGTTACACCTTTAATACAGTCATCCAACTGGATTTGTAATCTCTGTTACTGGATTCTCCATGTCATTTTCCTGTTGGTCATAGCTTTTCTATTGTACTCTTCCACTGTCATTAATATGAACCAAAAACCTATGGAAGGGACCGCTCTATTGACTAAACTCAGATCTATGTCCATATTATGATACAAAGCTCTGCTAAGTACTGTATATTTACCAGCCATTACAACACTTTTTTGAATTCTTCTGCACCCCCACTGCTCCAGTCAAACCTGCATTCTAATTTTAATTACTCAAAAGTTAAAACATTGTCTTCTTAGTGTTCTATCTGCTTATATATATATATACACTCACCTAAAGGATTATTAGGAACACCATACTAATACTGTGTTTGACCCCCTTTCGCCTTCAGAACTGCCTTAATTCTACGTGGCATTGATTCAACAAGGTGCTGAAAGCATTCTTTAGAAATTTTGGCCCATATTGATAGGATAGCATCTTGCAGTTGATGGAGATTTGTGGGATGCACATCCAGGGCACGAAGCTCCCGTTCCACCACATCCCAAAGATGCTCTATTGGGTTGAGATCTGGTGACTGTGGGGGCCAGTTTAATACAGTGAACTCATTGTCATGTTCAAGAAACCAATTTGAAATGATTCAACCTTTGTGACATGGTGCATTATCCTGCTGGAAGTAGCCATCAGAGGATGGGTACATGGTGGTCATAAAGGGATGGACATGGTCAGAAACAATGCTCAGGTAGGCCGTGGCATTTAAACGATGCCCAATTGGCACTAAGGGGCCTAAAGTGTGCCAAGAAAACATCCCCCACACCATTACACCACCACCACCAGCCTGCACAGTGGTAACAAGGCATGATGGATCCATGTTCTCATTCTGTTTATGCCAAATTCTGACTCTACCATCTGAATGTCTCAACAGAAATCGAGACTCATCAGACCAGGCAACATTTTTCCAGTCTTCAACTGTCCAATTTTGGTGAGCTTGTGCAAATTGTAGCCTCTTTTTCCTATTTGTAGTGGAGATGAGTGGTACCCGGTGGGGTCTTCTGCTGTTGTAGCCCATCCGCCTCAAGGTTGTACGTGTTGTGGCTTCACAAATGCTTTGCTGCATACCTCGGTTGTAACGAGTGGTTATTTCAGTCAAAGTTGCTCTTCTATCAGCTTGAATCAGTTGGCCCATTCTCCTCTGACCTCTAGCATCAACAAGGCATTTTCGCCCACAGGACTGCCGCATACTGGATGTTTTTCCCTTTTCACACCATTCTTTGTAAACCCTAGAAATGGTTGTGCGTGAAAATCCCAGTAACTGAGCAGATTGTGAAATACTCAGACCGGCCCGTCTGGCACCAACAACCATGCCACGCTCAAAATTGCTTAAATCACCTTTCTTTCCCATTCAGACATTCAGTTTGGAGTTCAGGAGATTGTCTTGACCAGGACCACACCCCTAAATGCATTGAAGCAACTGCCATGTGATTGGTTGGTTAGATAATTGCATTAATGAGAAATTGAACAGGTGTTCCTAATAATCCTTTAGGTGAGTGTATTTCTACTATTTATACTATGTGTGTGGTCTGTGGCCTGATAGACACATAGGTGTCAAAAACATGCTGCAGCACATATTTCGCCTTTACTTAACTGCTCACAATCTAAAGGATCGAAAGGAGGGAGCTGCCATTGGATATTCAAGTGGATATTACCTCCCGAGTCTGAAACATTAAAATATATATATATTTTGTGATAAACACTTTGTTGTGTTGAACTTTCTTTGTGCACAGCTTTTTGATATCAAATGCATTTATGCAAATTGAGTAGTGTGATGTGCATTAGGCAGTTCAAAGGTGTGGTTTGAGGGCATGAAGCGCTAAACCTGCAGCTAACTCACTCACTACTCTGAAAGTGTGTTTGAACTGTGTTGACACATACCTTGCTTATCATATGTGATTGAGCATTGCGAGGGCGTAATGGCCCAGGGGCCTGTTGCTGGTGTGGTTAGGGGATCCTCTGCTGGGGAGAAGCACAGTTGCAGTAAGAACATAAACTTGCCTTGCAGGAGGGTCGGTATCTTTATCTGTATCTCATCACTGTATCAATTTTACAGAGGGGTTATATCACCTGTAAGAAGCCCCGTAACAATCTCAAGTAATTGCATGTAGTACTGGCACCTGGGGTTCTCTCATGACAGCTTCTGGCTCCTAACACCCTGCAGAGTACTAAATTAAAGGAGCATTATTATATATATGGGGAAGGTTACATTAAGTAATGCACCCAGGGATCCATCTCTTGTATAAAAATGTGTGAACTGGTTGTTGAAGCTCCTCCACACACACTTTGAGATACACCATATCCCTGTCTGTTTAAAATCATGGTGCCAATGAAGAATAGTTACCCAATGTACATATGCTTTAATCTTTAAAAACAAAACAATGCTCAAAGTGTGATACACACCATCTTCTATTTACTGAGAAAATATCCTTCATGACATCTCCCTTGTCTCCCAGTCACTAAAATAATTTACAGTTGTGCCTTCCTTTGTCAGTCATCCCCTTTTATGTTTGTGTGGGTGAGACATTTCTCACCACATCAATATTTCTTCCAGTGGTTGACAAGTTGTCAAGAGTGTGATAAGAAAAGAAAGGATGATGCATATTTTAAAGAAAGATAAAAGTAAAAATGAAAATCAACCGGCTTTGGGGAAAACAGAAGAATGAGCAGAAAGAGCATTGCTTCAAGGGCTACCCTGTTTACGCCTGCTATATGATGAAGAAGAGCAGCATTTTTTTAAGCACAAACAAAAGATAAACAGATTAGTGTATTTAAAATGTGAACTTTTGTTTCTGATTAATCATGCAGCATGCTGTGCTCAGCCTTGCGGGAAAGAAAGCTCAGGACTTTCACTCAACCTGGGTGTCACTGCAAGAACGTTTAACCATCTTAACCAATTAAACATACTTTTTGTTTTCTCCATTTATAAAACAACAACAACAGTAAAATTAAAATAGGAATTTTGGGACATTTTGGGACAAGGTGGACAGGGTGGGGTGGAGTAATGAAATAATGTATTCATATTTGTTTCCCCTAACTTATCCCCTAAATATTCCAAAATAACTGCCTCTTTATTGATGTTTTGTTTGAACTTCCATTATTACAGGCTGCAGAATGGCATCAGGACAACCAAACTGCTGATATTACTTCTGTCTTGGAGAACTTTATATCTTTGCAAAAAACAAATTAGGCTATTTCACACTACTAACATGAAAAATCTATGACCCACAGTTTTGCCTCATATTCAAACACATCCAATTGTTCACACCAGTATATGGTTAATGTTGCAACACACACACACACACACACACATATATATATATATATATATATATATATATATATATATATATATAAAAGATTGTTTACTTAAAAATAGATATCAATTTTGAGAGTTTCACTGGAAAAACGACTCAATATTGTAGAGCGAGGAAAAAGAAGAGACATTTAAATCGAAGACCTACAAATACATTATTTTCCTCCTGCAAACAATGTCGTGTTGCTTTTGGCTGTCTTGCATTGATCCCAGCCAAGACATCTGTTTCTGCAATAATTCCATCAACAGGCAAGAAAGAGGAGGAAGACAAATGGACCAGGAAGGAATGCTGCTCACTTCTTACCCAGTGAAAGAAAATCTGTCAAGGAGCCAGTGAAAAGTGGAGGACGTCTTATGACTTTTAGTGTGCCGTAGACGGCTTCATTTTGACTGATCCTTCTTCACTCTTACACGTGCTTCAGATATAAAACATCTTGAAAACATCCCTGAGATTTCTAAGTTGTAAACCTAGATCAGAAATGATTTGACATTTAGTAGCTAATTGGAAGTATCAGATTAAGTAACTGTAATCCCCCACCCACCTCTCCTCAGTAACTCAATAAACATATCACTCTTACATGCATACAAAACTTTCATGCCTGATTACGTTAGGAGCACCAAGAAGTGATTTCTAGTGATGAATACTATTTGAAGTCTGCAAACAAACTTTTTTTTTTGTACTACACAAGGGATACATACTTAGGAAAAGTAAAATATTTTGGCTCATCCATCAATGGAAATATCCTTAACTGTGCTTTTCAGACTTGGAATGAAGCCCTAGATTTGGTTCATGAGTTCCTTTGTTGCACAGATCACTAAAATCCATAGTATTGGAATTACCTAGAAGAGTTTACAGATGCTGTCACTTGTTCGAGCAGTCACTATGCAATTAGGTTTACAGGCCATATACTGTAGCATATACCAAAAAAAACCAAATAGCTCTTGGTTATCATTGATTGTTGGCATATACAATTAATGTTATACAAATGTTTGAAGACAACTATGTTAGCTACAGAAATACAGAACGATCGTAGTAGTAAAGTTGTCTGAAATATGTTGGCATCTTGTTTCTTGTTTCAGGAGAAGTGTTCATAACAGTACACAACACACAAAGACCAAGAGCACTGCAAAAACACCACTGGTTTTGTCCGGAAGCTGACACCCGTGAAACCACAGCATAGATGTTCTCTAGGCTGCAAATTTAAAAAGATAAAGTCCCTGTGCATTGCATTGTCGATAAAGTATCTCAAAATAACACGTCCCCGTGGTGCCAGTTTGAATACAGAGGGGCTGGGTCTGTGCTCTGAGTGAGATGTGTAGTATGTTTTTGATGAGAAAATGTGCCATTTTATTTTATGTTGCCTCATCTCTATTTGTGGCTTTAGTAAAACTGTAAACCTTATGAAATACATCCCTCACTGGTATATATATTTCTTTTCTAGACAAAAAACTAATTAAAACTAACATTTATGAAACCATGTCTAAAAGACACTCATCATTCAAAAGAAACAAAGAAAAAGGTTTTTGAAAATCAAATACCCTGCCTGTGAATTCAGTAAGAAACTGTTACTTAAAACTGAGACATGGCCAACGATATTTAGGTTATTGAATACAGTTTAGATATTTGTATATTTACAGTGTTAATAGTTTGAAATGATCCTGTACAGGAATTTGAATATAATATATTGTGAATACTGGAGGGAGCTGCAGTTTACACTAGAACCCTGTTTCCCAAAATCTAAACTGTTTACTTGTATTCCTCTTCAAATGTAAATTAATACAGTAACTATATATACACTCACCTAAAGGATTATTAGGAACACCATACTAATACTGTGTTTGACCCCCTTTCCCCTTCAGAACTGCCTTAATTCTACGTGGCATTGATTCAACAAGGTGCTGAAAGCATTCTTTAGAAATGTTGGCCCATATTGATAGGATAGCATCTTGCAGTTGATGGAGATTTGTGGGATGCACATCCAGGGCACGAAGCTCCCGTTCCACCACATCCCAAAGATGCTCTATTGGGTTGAGATCTGGTGACTGTGGGGGCCAGTTTAGTACAGTGAACTCATTGTCATGTTCAAGAAACCAATTTGAAATGATTCGACCTTTGTGACATGGTGCATTATCCTGCTGGAAGTAGCCATCAGAGGATGGGTACATGGTGGTCATAAAGGGATGGACATGGTCAGAAACAATGCTCAGGTAGGCCGTGGCATTTAAACGATGCCCAATTGGCACTAAGGGGCCTAAAGTGCACCAAGAAAACATCCCCCACACCATTACACCACCACCGCCAGCCTGCACAGTGGTAACAAGGCATGATGGATCCATGTTCTCATTCTGTTTACGCCAAATTCTGACTCTACCATCTGAATGTCTCAACAGAAATCGAGACTCATCAGACCAGGCAACATTTTTCCAGTCTTCAACTGTCCAATTTTGGTGAGCTTGTGCAAATTGTAGCCTCTTTTTCCTATTTGTAGTGGAGATGAGTGGTACCCGGTGGGGTCTTCTGCTGTTGTAGCCCATCCGCCTCAAGGTTGTACGTGTTGTGGCTTCACAGATGCTTTGCTGCATACCTCGGTTGTAACGAGTGGTTATTTCAGTCAAAGTTGCTCTTCTATCAGCTTGAATCAGTCGGCCCATTCTCCTCTGACCTCTAGCATCAACAAGGCATTTTCGCCCACAGGACTGCCGCATACTGGATGTTTTTCCCTTTTCACACCATTCTTTGTAAACCCTAGAAATGGTTGTGCGCGAAAATCCCAGTAACTGAGCAGATTGTGAAATACTCAGACCGGCCCGTCTGGCACCAACAACCATGCCACGCTCAAAATTGCTTAAATCACCTTTCTTTCCCATTCAGACATTCAGTTTGGAGTTCAGGAGATTGTCTTGACCAGGACCACACCCCTAAATGCATTGAAGCAACTGCCATGTGATTGGTTGGTTAGATAATTGCATTAATGAGAAATTGAACAGGTGTTCCTAATAATCCTTTAGGTGAGTGTATAGTGACAATGTCTGCAAACCATTCTAGTTAAGAACAACTAAACATTATCGCCCTCTTGTGTACAAAAGACTGTATGAGTCATTTTACTTAAGTATTAACTTTATTTTGCTGCATTTTCAATGTGGGCAGACAGTATATATACATACCTCTATTTATCCATCTAGAGAGAGGATGAGTATAATTGCAGACTGAGGACAGAGATATTTGTTTAGGCAATGGTTTACACTAATGATGATTCTATGATTAATTATGACTAATAAGCTGGCTTATCTAATGGCTTTACAATCAATCTATCTATCTATCTATCTATCTATCTATCTATCTATCTATCTATATATATATATATATATATATATATATATATATCATGTGTTACAATGGCAGGAGGAACAGGTCAGAGATAGACAGAGAAACTGTAGAATAGATCTCAAGAGATGAAAAACGATGCAAGAGGATGACCCCAGAGCAGATGGGAAGATGAGATCAGAAGCGCAACCTGGAAAAGAGTGAAGATAATGTGGAAACATCTTGGGGGGCCTTTCGTCCAGCAGTGCATCGACAAAGGCTGATGCTGCTGATATATACATTTATGGAGAGGGGGAAAGAAATCTGACCAGCATGGAAATTCTTACTTATGTTTTTATATACACTTAAAAATGTAGCCTGAACTAAATATGTGCACTTCTTTGAGGAACAGTAAGCGGCACAATATGTGGCTCCATGTGATATCAGCTCTGGGAACAGGATGTTTTCCTTCAAACATCAGCTAATGACAGAAATCTGAGATGGCTGTAGCAGCAGTAAGTATACTGAGGTCATTCTCAGAGGGAGGACTGTGGACTTTGGATAAAGTAATTAGATAAAGTACGGCTTCCAAAGAAAATATTCTGTCCTGATTAATTAGTTTCCATTTTAGCTCTGATTTTATACAGTTTGTTTTCCTCCATGAATAGCATAGTTTATAATAATAATACTTGATATACTTTATAATAATAATAATACTTTATATATATATATATATATATATATATATATATAAAGTATTATTATTATAAAGTATATCAAGTATATATATAATATAAAGATATGCCTAGTTGGGTAGATATGTCAACAGCTCCCCTTCAGCAGATGTCTATACTCTTAAACCAACAGCTAACAGATTGAAAAGTAATGGAGTCTTTAAATGGATGGATTTGAAGAACAGACTCTGGGGACCAGAATCCAGGAGACAATGCATTCAGTTCTAGCAGTGTACATTCTGTGCAAATACCTTATTTTAATATGGCCAATCAAGGACTGGGCAATTTATGACACAAAGGGACATTGTTGGGCAGTCAAGGTATAAAGTATAATATATAATGGAAAATCTGCTGCTTTAAAATAATTCTGGTCAGCAAAAATAATGAATACAATCATGATAAACATCATAAAATTAATGCAATCAAATACATGACCTATATAGTATTTATAGACAGATGCCATTGTTCCTGCATCTTTGGTTAATTATTTTGTACTGGAAGCTTTTGTTCTGTTCATTTGCAACCCTCCATCAATGAACCCTTTGTGTAGGTGGTCTTGATGAGATGAGCTCTGGGGGAGATTTGACGTTGTTGTAATCATGTCCTGCTCAATGCAGGCCTCGTCTTGCAGGGCACGCTGCTCAAACAGCAACAGAATCAAAGTGAAAGTTTAGTTTAAAATTCAACATTCTGGACCATATATTACACATCTTACCTTCTGAAAACACAGATGGGTCTAAACAGGTATATTGCCATGCAGTAATTATTCAGTGTTTTTGTTAAAATACAAAAAAGACAAGGGGACATGACTTATTACCCTATTTGGGTAGTTTAACTATATGTAATTCACATTTAAACTGGCTTATTTAATGTTTCGAAATTATTTAAAAGATTCACTCACCTTGAATCTCCACCACGTGGACTTCTTTTTCGGTGTTGTTGATGGCGTAGGTGTAATAGAACCAGCAGTCATTGGCGTCTCTCTCCTTGCAGTGCATGAGGGGAAAGGCCTGGTTTGGCTGGGGCAACTCATCACGGTCCTTCACCTTGATGAGGTTGAAATAGGAGCAGTCTCTCTCGCAGGTGTCCTTCTTCTCTCCAGTTTGAAATGCCCTGCACTGCACACACTCCCTGTGGAGATCAAACCCATTCCATGACAAAGTAGATTTTTCTGGCAATTTGAACTTGAAATGGTATTCTATTACATACATAGAGCATGAAATGCACTGTGAATAACAGAATCCTGCAATTTCTAAAAATTCGAGATTTGCCCCACCCTCTCTCTGGTGTCCCCTATGCCTATGGAGCCGGACATACATTATCGTTGGGGGACAATTTAATGTTCTCTTAACATTGGGGAAGATCCGGGTAGGTTTTTATCTGAAAACTGGGATCTGTCACTTGCACAAAATGTTTTCATTGAATCACATAATACTTATTTAGTGGAAATGTGAAAAGATTCACTGTCTGTGTTTTTTTTCTTTTCTTTGAATTTTTTAAATTAAAACTGACAACACCGGCAGACCATTTTTGCACCCGAACTACAATATGAAAAATGTTGTTTCTGTGGGGCCATTATAACTTCAGGGACACAGGGGTTTGAATTGTCAGCTCAAGACATCGACATCAACATAAGGCAGACCAGGGTCGTGCATTTTGTGATAAAAAAGTGACAGTTTTGCAGATGATTTGAAATTAATAATTGATTAGCTCAATTAAAATCAAATAACTCCAAGGAGTGTCCTTGTGGGATATGTTATGCAGAGCGCAAAGTTGTCGACCCTGATATATTTAAGACACAGGGTAATAAACACCCCTCCCCTGCTTTAAATTATCTTAATAAAATAGTCAACTCACTTGTGCTCGGTACACACTCCGGGGCACGTTGGGCAGATCTCACAGGTTGGCCCTTGAAATTTGGGATCTGTGCATTTGCAGGTGCCACACTCGCAGGTCCCTCTACCGTTGCAGATCTGTTTGTTGGATGCCAGACATGTCGTAGTGTCCAGGGAACAGTCACAGGCACTTCCAGTGTAGTTCGCTTCACACTGGCACACCCTGCAGACACACTCACCATGTCCTGCAAAATCAAACCAAGAAACAAACCGCTGTGAGATTTCCTTCTCTATTAACATGACTATTGTAGTTCTCCAGTTAATTTACAGTAGCTGGGAATATCGGACTTCAGCTTGAGTTTACATTAACACAATATGCATTATAGATAGACCTACAGATATTGGTATATTCTTATACTAAGCAAGGATTTCATCCATGACATTCTCAACGGCAATCTATAGCATTTCAAATGATTACAAGGCTTTTTCAAATGGTATCAAATATTAGCAAACAAACACATATGCAGCATGTTGATGGGTTTAAAAAATAGCTGGACAGTTAGTAATTATGTATAGGTTTTTAAAATATCTTCCTACCAGGTCACTATCACAGTCTCCGCCTAATGAAGTCGGAAGTTGTCATATTGTCATAACAGTAGGCTTATTAAAGCTACAAGAGTATCACAACCAATCTAGTTTAATTCACTGCTTAATACCAATTAAGTTGGCACAATGATCTGAATAGAGGGGTGGGGGGCAGGACAAAACAATACCTCCGCAAATCATGTTGTTGGACCTGTCGCAGTTGAAGTTGTCACACTCGCAGTATTTGCCGCTGTACACCTCACTGGGATTCTCCCTCTTCTTGCACACACACTCCCCACAGATACAGTCTCCATTGGTGCTGCAGATATCGGTGCCGTTGTCCTTTCGGCAGTTAGCGTCCAGATCGTCACTGTTCACCTCTTCGGTGCTGCATTCACAGTGTCTGCCGATACGGCCTTCATTGCACCTGAGACATTGAGTTAAACATTGAGTAAATAGTTTAAATGTCAAGTGTGACTGACAGAGGAAATGTTGACATCTAGCAATTCCTAATGAAGCAGAAAGAACATAATGTTTAATAATTTTACTAACCATATTTTAAATGTAACTTGTCAGATTTTGTAGAAATTGTACTTTCATTTTAGTGTACCGTCACCCTCATTATGTAAGGACATTCAACTAAGTTGTATTTATTCTTATTTAAAATAAATGCATAAACCAACATTAATCTCATGTTCAAGTTGAAGGGCTCTGTATTTACCTGCACGCCCCACACTCAAAGGTGCCGTTGCCATTGTTACAATAAGGGCTGTTCGCCTGTCCTGCGTCGTGACATTCACATTCACAGATGAAATTAAGAAGAATTTCCACCTCTTCAGTGAAGCCCAGAGGTTTGATCTTGATGGACTCACTCAGACCATTTTTAGGACATTTGTGTGCAGTAATACTTATGTCAAAGAAGACCTGGAATAAACAATGCACAGCTCTTAACATGGAAGGAGAGTAAAGATCACTCCAAATTTGAAGTTTTAAGATACTATGCATACAATATAAATCAGTCACCCACTATAACATAATTTTATAATACATTCATAAGAGAAATAGATGAGACACATGGATCTACATTGTGATGTGCAAGTCTTGCAAATTATGATTTAAGTTAAAAACAGATATGACAGGCAGTATCAACAAGAGCTGAATGGGTTAAGAACTATGCTTGAACTCAAGTGGACAGGAAAGGCTGAGCTGGGATATGTGACAAAAAATAAGAACTTGCTTCTTTCATAAATGAGTCACACTGCAGCCGACCTGCCCAGCAAAAAGGTGAAAAAGTGCGTCAAGAAACAATCAAAGGTTACACGTTACTTTGTTTTCTACCTACCTGGTCACCAATGGAAATGTTAGAACACTTTCGACCATTTTCTCCTTCATTGACAACCCCATTCTTGCAATGTGACTGATACTTAATGGTCACTCCTTCTGGCAATTTACTGTTCTCCAGGATGACCTCCGAAGACAGAGACTAAAATTAAAAAGGAAGAAAAAACTAAACAGTTATGTTCAGTTAGCTACGAATAACACTTATCATCTGATAAACTGGCGGCCTCATTGTGCATGGTTTTCTACATTTAGCTTGATATATTTGGCCTTAAATTCATGGAATGTATGAAGACGTTTATGTATCACTCTAACAATGCAGCAGAGTTGTCTCATTATCTCCTTCCCTCCCTCCCCTGCACAAACAACCTAACTGCTAGTAATTTATCTACATTTATTTTTATAATCTAGGTCTCTCTCTCTCAGTGGTGTGTTTTTGAAGTGTTTTTACACATACAGATGTTGGCAGTGTTAGTTTCCTATGTTTGATGTATTTATGATCTAAAGTTCAGATAAAAATATTTGAGAAGTATTGATTTCATTTATGCACTGCTACTATAAGATACTTAGTTCTGCATTACTCATGTTCACCCCCAAATAAAACTAAGAGGCACATGTACCTTATAGGCATCAATAATCAGATTGATCACGTTGCTGGAGTTGGCAGAGAGGATTCCGACAGCAGATTTTGGAATGAGGTTTTTCAGTTCCTGAAGACCAAAAAACAAAAGTTACCCTCTGAAAGTGGCATTATGGTGCTGGAAAATCCGCGTATCAATCGCACACGTTAAATGAAGCTGGCCCATATTCGGAGAAACTACACAAACCATCATAGTAGCTGTGGATGCAGTCCAAATAAGAACCAATTATGTGATCAGTATATCAAAATAACATGTTTTAAATATGTATTTCTCTATATATTATTGGCTATTAACAAGCAAGACAGAGCTACAAGGATAACTGAAAACTTGATTGTGTTTACTTACATGCTACAGTTTCACTTATCATTTTTTTTTCCTGATGCTCATAAAGTTAATCATATTGAATCACCTGCTACAGGTAGAAAAACAATGTAACTTGTAAAACATATTATAAGTTAAATTATGTTTCCAGTAAATCCAGTATACAAAATACAGATCGGGAGTGTTAATGCAAAACTAAACTACATTAAAAAAATATAATGGAAGCTAATGTCGGTGACAGGAGCGCTGAACCCAAGCGCAGAGCACAGGGAAAATCAAAGAACAGCCAGATGGTCAGAGGCTAGAAAACAGGTTAATCGGGGATATCCAAAAGTCAAGGTCAGATGAACAGGACAACGATGGAGCGAACAGGGCAAAACAGGAGATCCAGCAAACGCAAGTCAAACAGGGAACGCTAAGGTCGGAAACACTCAGACTACCACAGAGAAAAGGCTCGGAAATGTCACTAGGCACAGCAAACAAAACGTCCCACCAGACTGAAGAAACAAAGAGGTATAGAGAGAGCTAATGAACAGGAGAGATGAGGAGCAGGTTAGACAGCTAACCAGGAGACGAGGAGTGATAATTCAATAATTAGGTGAAGAGAGACGGGGAACGGGGAAAGGAGAAGTTGGAGCAAAGGCAACCTCTGGGGGTGATCAAGAGTGTTGGACGGTAGACATGACAGCAGCTCTGTTTTATTCTGGCTGTGTGAATTTTTGTAGAATGCTCTGGTTTCCTCCCACATCCCAAAGACATGCAGCTGAGGTCGCCTGGCTCCTTTAAATTGCAATGTTAGTGCTGCCCTACAATAGACTGGCATCCCACCCAGTCTGCACCCTGCCTTGTGCCTGGATTAGACTCCAGCTCGCTGTGACCCTGTACTGGATGAAGCACTGGCTGGAAATGGATGTGTGAATTTCACTGTTGTGTCACTTACCTTTCTTTTTCACTTTTCAAAAAGCTTTTAATGTTTTGGAAGTTTGTACTAAAAAAGGTAAATTGAATGAACAAATGATTCATCTGTAATCACCGTGTAGTTTGCATGGAAGGATATTATTTTATTTATGATTATAACATGCCACCCCAAACATTTGACATAATTCAAATCATACATTGTATCTTGAGCAGAGCAGGCTGCTGAGGACACAAATTACACAAGCCTTGATAGGAAATACCAGATCCTTTCTAAAATAAAGAATGAATTCACTGAAACCAAAAAAAAAAAAAAATGGTTATGCTGATATTTAGTAAGATAATATATTAAAATGTAGGAACAGGAAAAAATCTAAGCAATAACAAATGACCTTGTAAACGTGCTGGAATTCTTCAGTGACGGCAAAGATCGTTTGAATGTTGTTGTCACTCAGTTTCTGAGCCAGATGTGCAATTGAGGGATTGTCCTGAAAAATGAAATAGAAAGACATTCTCCCAGATTATTTACCATCCTCAGAAAAAACTATGTGCAAAACCATAAACAAAACTTAATAAAACTGCTCCCCTCTCCCTCTCCCTCTCCCTCTCCCTCTCCCTCTCCCTCTCCCGCCCTCTTGTGGACGTTGTTTACCCAGCCAAGAATGCAACCATGGTCCGTTTCCTTTTATAGAGGAAGTGGGGGGTGGGACTATTTCCATCAGGAGCCCTGCTTGTTTCTGGGGGTTGGAGTCTTGGAGGAGAGGTTTTGTAATCTCCTCCACTAATTAAAGATACGCCATGCCCCTCACACTGTCACAATACTTAGCATGCAGAGTAATATACAACAAAACCAAAATACTTGAGCCTATATTCTCAAAAATACATACATAATAATGGCTTATTGTGCACATCCCATCTTTCAGGTGACATTTTCCATCATCTGACAAAACTATTTCACCCAGTTTTCCATCTCCAGCGAAGTGGAAGCCAGCGTCAGTGGAGAACACCAACAGGCGGGTGACATTCCTCCAGCCAATGTGCTCCTGAAAGTAAAAAATAAAAATAATGAATTTCATACCACCCACAAACTAGTGTCCAATGAACCTTGGAATTCCTCTAGGAATTCCACAGTGTCATGAAAAACACCTGGATAAATTAAATGTGTGCAAATTCACTCACTCATTGAAGAGTTTTGTGCTCATTAACAGAGAAGCACACAGACGTACTTACTCCACAGACAGCAACTTGCATAATGGCATCAAACCCTCCTTCAGGAGAATCCAAGTTTTCAGAAATCTGCTGCTGCCCTACAAGAGTGTTGAACTGGTTTCCATCACTGGTCAATTGGAGCACATTTTTATAGATGAAAGCACTGGTACTGTTATGGTCCCCAGTGCAAGGGTTCAGCAGCTTGGCTGGAGATGTACCAATGTGGGGCACCTCAGTCTTCTCCACAGAGCCAAAACCTACACAAGAGAAAAGGGTATGATAGAATGCACAATGCAGAACAAATTATTAATTTGCCATTTCTTAGATTTGCATCTTGGAAACTTAACTTCTTCAAATCCGACCTTCTTTTCTTTCACTTCTTCTCTTTGCCCTCTTCTGATTTCTAGTTTTAAATTCCCCTGGAATCTACCGCACTCTCCCCCTCTTCTACTGTGAAGGATCTTGGAGGGACCCTTGACCCTGCTCTATCCTACTCCCAGCACATCTCCTCCCTGACACGCACGCCGATTTTTCCTGAGCAAAATACGCAGAATCTGACCCTCCTGCACCAACTATTCGACTCAGCTGCTCTAAAAAGCTCTTAACTCTAAAATTCAAACTCTGTTGTTATTGATTTTTTCTTTTTTAATGTGTGTGTTGAACATCAGAAAATTACCATAACTGAATTCTTACCAATTCTAAAATCACTGGTGAATTTTGACATTTCATGCATCAGACTTGTTCCCAGATTTTTTATATTTTCCAAATCATCCTTGGAGGAAGAAAGGTGCATAAGATAATACAGATCAATAGGATAATCTTCAGTTCTTCTGAAATTCAGCTTTAATGACTGGGCTTCATCTGAAAATGTACAAACAAAAAATTGAAAAACATACATTTAACATTTTCTACACTAGTACAATTATGAAAGATTCAAATGTCAGGCTGGAACAAATCACTGTTGGCAGAACAAGGGGCATGGATAATATGCATTTATTTTACATTACATTTTCCTAAAATTTTGAAGCAGAAGTGGAAGATCCCAGATCAATTATTGGAACCCAATATCCTATGTACAATAACGCTGTCCCATAAATTATATTGCTCTTATATTTTGTAAATTGCCCTGGACAAGGGCATCTGCTAATAAATAAATAATAACAATAGAGTAATATTGATTACCACTCCTTACAGAACAGACATTTTGTGTGTGTGTGTGTGTGTGTGTGTGTGTGTGTGTGTGTGTGTGTGTGTGTGTTTTAATTACCGGGTCGTAAGTTCAAAGACATCTTCTGAGGCTGAATCTGAGTGATATCCTCTGGTTTCATTTTCTCAGAGGTCTCCTTCCTGTTGGTCACTGGCTTGTTGACGAGCACCGTCTGGCTGCCCCGGGGGTTCTCGATTAAGTCGTGCGGACAGCGCTTCTTCAGGGACTCCAGTTCATCGCATCTGGCAGAGGTCGGCTCTCCTCGTCTTAAAAAGTGCTGTAAATGGCGGTTAAAAAAAAGAAAGAAAAAGCATCACTCCAGTGTTTTCAAATCAATGCTATGAGAACTCTATGACCAATATTTTAATTTTTTAACCCTCAGAGTACTAGGCTTACAGCACCTATTTGAATAGAAAAAAGTTATTTTCACTTCTACAATGTGTGTTTTACTGTATTCTATGCGTTTTGTGTCTTTTACATTTAACTAAATATTTATGTTTCAAAAACATATATATGTTGAGCTTTGGAATAGTCACATGTCCTCTCATATTTCACATGCATCTTATTGACCCAGCTACACCTGTTGTGGAGAGAAAATGTAAATGCCTGAGCTATGAAACAAATATTACACATGAAGTAAGGTACACCATTCAGTAATGTGCTGGAGATAATTTCCAACTGCAGGAACCAGTTTCCCAATATGAATATACAGCAGAACTGATGTAAAAATGGCCATCCAATTATGGATGACTGAAGTAATATTCACACATGCTGTTCTCTCTTGGCATTTTTGTGACTTGCTGATAAGAAGCAAAGAAAGTTCTCACATGTTCAACTGTTCAAAAGATAATCCACTTTCTCCAGAGGAGTTTGATAAAGGTTTATGATAACTACCTTTTCACAGGATTGACTTGAAGGTCTCCACTAGTACTTGTGATTATATTGTGTATATATATATATATATATATATATATATATATATATATATATATATATATATATATATATATATTTTAATATATTTTCTGAAATTAAGACATGAGGCACTCACGGGTTTGGTGCACCATCCACATTTTTCTCCAACTTGAATACACTCCCCACAAGACTTTGCTCTTGCCATTATACATTCATTTCCTTCTGTAAGAATACAAGAAAACATGTGACATGTGTGAAACAGATCCATTAAGTTGTGACCTGATGAAGCATTACAAAAAATCTGAGGGTAAATGGGCAAAGGCAAAGTGCCTTTGTCGGGGCACACGGGGTGTGGCAGTAGATGCCAGGTGTGCCGGTTTTAGGGTGTCAAGAACTGCAACGCTGCTGAGTTTTTCATGCTCAGCAGTTTCCCGTCTGTATCAGGGATGGTCCACCACCCAAATGACATCCAGCCAACGGCAGGCCAGTGGTCGAAAACAGCTCATCCACTACCAACCATCTTGACACAACTGTGGGAAGCATTGGAGTCAACATGGGTCAGTATCTCTGTGGAACAGCTTTCAACACCTTGAAGAGTCGATGCCCTTACAAATTGAGTCTGCTCTGAAAGGAAGGTACAACTCAATATTAGGAAGGTGTTCCTAAGGCTCTGTACACTCAGTGAATATCTATCTATAGGTATCTATATCTATATCTATATACACACACATACATATATGTCAAATTACCTTGTCCAGCATTGCTGTAATACAAGCATCCTAATAATGTTGATATAAAAAGTAGGTTTAGGTCCATCTAAAATAAGAAAGACAATAAATATATACAAGTTAGGAACATAAAATGTATTCAGAATACATTATGTACTTACCTTGAAGAAAAATGCAATTTTAAAGTTAAGTAAAGCTGAAGTACAGATCTGAAAACCACAATAATCGAAGTTCTCACACCACCCTCCCTCATCCTTCCTCTTTACCCCAGGTTCATTTACTCACTTGTACCACCAACAGTTCCCCTTTCTTTACTCACTGGAAACCATCAATAGGTCAATAACAACTCTATATAATCATGTACACTTACAAATGGACTCAAACTGGGATGCACATTAATAAAAGGCTTAAAGTATGTAAAGGTTACATTTTTAATATACAATATGCAAAATATACAAATTTTAAAATCTGAATAGTGACAGTTAGAGTTTTATTAAGAATCTTTGTAAAGGTGTGTTGAAGCTCTTATGCCACAAAACTAGAAATATGTTGTACTGTTATGTTGAGCTATTACTGTATATGTCATAATATGTTGGACTGCTGTACAGATTTGTTGTACATAGACAATAAAACAATCAATTTATACATTTCAATAACTTCCACCAACGCAAAATGTAGGGTAGCTGAACTGTTACTCAGAAGGCTATTAGCGTCCATTCAGTAAATGGCAGCCCTGCCAGTTGCATTCTGTGTTTAGCTCACTGTAGTTTATTACCAGTGTTGTATTTACAGCCCCGTCCCTCTGGGCCAGTGCTAAATCCAGAGCTTTACACTCTAGTCTGATCCTGCCCAGCTGATCGATCGCCGTGTACAGTACTGTGTTGACCGTCACAGCCATTTATCAACTAGCTGACAGTTCACCATTTACTTTCTAATGCTGAAAATCCTGTTCTGGGAACCCATTCAATTAGAGCAACAGCAGCTCCCATTTTTGCCGTATTACTAGCAGTACAACCAGCAACCAGCAAACATGCTCTCCTTAAAACAATACAGGAGACTGTAACAGTAGTAGGTGACAAGAGTTCCGAAAATATAACACATAAATGATATGGTCTATTGTGTTTCTAAGAAACAATCAAACACAGAAGCAGAATAACAACACTAAATGTCAAAGATATTTGTGGAATAGAAGGATTAATACAAAATTCCTCAGAATTCCCTTGTTTAGGACACTGTTTCAAGATTTAAGTTTGCAACTAAAGAAAAACTAACGAATCATCGCAAGCATCAACTTTACATTTCATGCTAAGAAAATAAATTGATTCCTGCAATAATCTGTATTTATTCAAAACATTGTTCTATCTTGCATACACTTCCACAAGTTCTCTACAATTTGAAAAGGTTATTTATGTCAAATGATGGTTACAATGTCATTAATTAAGCTTATATTAACTGGGTATTATTCTACATGAGTTATTTAGGGGTTATTTGATTTGACTTGTTTATGACTGTCCATAAATATGATCATGACCGGCAGGGCCGGTTCTAGACATTTGGAGGCCCTAGGCAAAATTTATGTTGGAGGCCCCCGTCCTGATTGGTGGATAGCGCAGTGGTTCCCAAACTTTCTGGGTGGTGGCCCCCAAAAAACATTTGGGTCACAGGTCGTGCCCCCCCCAAAGATGAATATACTTTAAAACTTGTTTTCCTTTCACTTTTCACAATTTTGTCAATTTCAATTCGAATCTCTCTATGCATGAACCTATTCTTATTATTCCATCTAGTACGGATGAGCCTGAATCAACATTTACAGAAGATACAGTAACGCTCTCTTTCCATTTTATACAATTTTACTAGTTATGTAATATATATATAGGATGAGACCAAATATTCGAAAATTCAACTATTCGTTAAAGATGGCCACTATCGACAAGTGAATCTAACATTTGATAGTTAAAATAATAATAATAATAATAATAATAATAATAATAATAATAATAATATTGATTTTATTTTAAAGCCTGTACGGTTGATTGGCTGTCTATGTAGCTGCAATGAAAATTGACGGGAGGGTGGGATTTCTTTGTCATTTCTTGTCTGTGATTGGCTGACAATGACAGATCTGCGCGACTCCGCCAATGCGATCGGTGCAATTCTGCAGATCTGCGCAGACATGCGGCGCTACAAGAACACGACCAATGGCTTCCTCTTGGAAATACTTTGACAAAGTAAATTAAAACACTGTTAAGTGTACAACATGTGCATTGCAATTAATATACCACAAATCTACAGCTGGTATGTTAACCCACCTAAGAGCCAAACACCCTTCTGCGACACTATGACAGAAAAGGAAAGAGGAGCAACAAACAAATGAATATTATTAAAACACCAGCTATTGCCATATATTTTGTTTTCACTGGAACTTGAAAACACAGGTATGTTTCCAAATGTATTTAATACAGCTGTTGTGTTAGATGAGTATTTTAAAATAAAGTTCAGAACTTATTGCAATTACAAAAATTGTCACATTGCATTATTGCAATTAATGCATTAATGTATTTGTTGTTAATGCGTTTCCAAAATATTGCAGCAGAGAGTCGTGGCGAGCTCGTTGCCACTCCATGTCATTTTGGAGCTGCCGGTTATTCGTATGTATTTCTCAGCTCTGTGCATTGTGATCTGACATCCTGTACTCTGATCGGCCAGGACTGGAGATGGAAGAGTCCAATAACGAGACCCAGGCGCACAGTGCAGTGTGTTGAATGTGTGTTTGGGACCCTGGACTCGCGTACGGGATGTTGCGGTGATGGAGGCCCGGGCAGCTGCCGACCTGCCTATAGCAGCGTATTTAACACTGCAAATCCGAGGCAGCTCATCCCGTCAGAGATAAAGGACCTGTCTGAATGGGCTTTATTAGAAGCTTTCAAACCCTATGTAGCTCATCCTGTCATCTATCCGTAAATAGCACATTGGTCACTATAAAAAATCATTTTAATGAATTATTACCAACACATTTATGGGCGTGTTCACTGCGCACGCGTACTTTCGCCAGGCGCTCATTGTGACAGAGGAGCAGTTTGTCACAACACCGGGCCTGATGACCGGATTTGAAAGTCATTAATTACAGAATTCTCATGAGTTTCAAAAGGCCCGACCTCCTTATTAGTTTGATCGATTGTGACCACACTGCATTTGTTTTTCTGTCTTTTGTTATTCCAGTTTTAGTGCTTGCAGTTTCTGTATAATTATTGCATTTAGTGACCAGGTTTCAGAGCCATAAGTGAGCACCAGTAGTATGCATTGATCAAAGACGTTTCTCTTTGGGAAAATGGGTAGATTTCCATTCAGTGGCATTCGGGGCATTAGCTGTACCAGCAACAAGTGCACCTATTGAGCGGGTTTTCAGCCATGTTGGACTAATTCTACGACCACATCATGCACAGATGAGTGACGGTTCTGTCCAACTTGATATTTTGCAAGTGCAATCCTCTGTAGTACAAGTACAATACTCAATTTATGAATTGAAGACATCTAGCAACATGGTTGATGTTCTTCTACTTATGTTTGAAGTAAGGCTCAGTAGTAGGAGTGTGCATTTTCTGCTTTGGACCAAAAAGAAAATCCATATTCATATTTTTTCCTTGGATTTATTCTTATACTATCACACATTATTTCGGTGATATATGGACAATAAAAATGTTTTTGATAATCTGCTGTGTTATGTATTGTATTACTTAAACTATAAAGAAGATCATAAGTGGTAATTAATTATAAAAGAGACTCGAAGCTCAAAATTGAAGATTTGAGACTTGACGTAGCTCAATGACTTGGGACTTACTTGAGACTTGCTTAATACTGAGTTGGGACTTACTTGGACTTGAAGCAAAAAGACTTGGGAATTACTTGGACTTGCTAAATAATGACTTGTTGAAACCTCTGGTTTACAGTAAGATGCAGTTTATTGCTCCATAGTCTAGTGAGCTGGACAGAAGTCTTTTCTATTTTGCGCTGTGACTAATGACAGTTTACTCACCTGTCACTGTATGTAAATACACTAAACGATCTGTACTAGGACTCCACAGTGTTACAGAAACCAGAGCACAGTGCAGCACATCTGTTGCCATATTTGGTGAGGCGATCCCTGACTCCCTGTCCGCTCCTCCACATTCCCCAAGCCTCCGCCCCCCCATCTCTCAATTACCCATTTCCTTTAACTACTGTGCATGCAGTCCAGGGTGTTTCTACATTGATTATGCTTTTCAACTGAAGGAGTATGTGGATTTCAGCTAGCATCCACTGCTGGCACAAGGTCTGCTTACAGTATATCTTCAGTACAGTAGAAATGCTTTGAACTTAAAGCTGCCAGGCACTGCCTTATTAGGCAGCTTGCAAGCATACCAGCTTCATACAAGATCGTTTGGTACAGTATGGCTGGTCCACTTGAATCTTCGCAACTGGATGTAGTACTGAGCTTAATTAGTTATTGTCAGAGTTTAAATATAAGGATAGTTTCTTATTTAACATTATTTATACATAATATTCTCCAATCACAAACTGAATGTCCATCATCAATGTTCATCATGTAACATCAAAACAAAGAGCAGCCGGAAATAAAATGTTGCGCCGGAAATTACATACACAATATGTAATCTAATTTATTAGACCAGAAAGTGGATAAAGACCTCGATAGAAGTGTTGAATGACAAGTTGCTGCCACAGATAGTTTTTCCATTGTTGACTGAGATTACCCAAATAATGACACTTACTTATTTAGGTGAATTCCCTTACTCACAATATCACGGATTTGATTGACAACGAACGAAGACAACATTGTCTATGTCATTCCTGGCACAACATGTTACTTCCAGCAGGTTTCCTCAGATGCACCCGGCTACACCTGGCCTCACCTCTTCTCTCACCGCTACAGCGGCCCTAAGACCCGCAGACTCTGCCCAGGCCCGCTCCTGACCCCACAGAGGTCCCTGCTCACTGTCCTGGGACTGCTCCAGACACACTGATTCAGACTGTGTCTAATGCCTCTGTCGCTTCTGCTGGACTGAACGGCAGAATGTACTTTGACTTTTCTATTTGCACTAGCCCACCCCTTACATCAATATTGATTATTTTGCTGTTGATTATTGTGGCGGGTAGCCAGTAATGGAGGCTTGGAGACAGACCACAGGCAGAGGCAAAATCTTTCATTCCACAGGCAAAATAATTCCTGACGGTGATGCAGCGGGGGGGGAGGTGCGGCGGAGTTTTCCCCCATGAGAGTGGGGAGTGGGGGGGAACTGAGGGGGTGGGGTTTTCCCATTTGGGGGCCCCCCCTCAGCCCGGGGCCGAAGGGCAATTGCCTAGGATGCCTAACCCCTTGCGACGCCCCTGACTACAGGTAAACAAAACAGGCTTTATTAAATAAACAAAATAAACTGGCACGACGGCCAAACAAAAAGATACACAAAACTCAAAGAAAAATACACAGGCTGGACCTGGTCTTCACTGTGTAAAAACGTAACATACATACTCAAACAAAACACGTGCAACACTGGGCAGGTTTCCGCCCACGCCCACGCCCACGCCCACGCCCACGCCCACGCCCACGCCCACCTCTCCAACACCTCCAAGGCTGAGGCTGAGGCCTCCTTATATAGCAGGTGGCTGGGGTTGATAGACCTTAATTTATCAATCACCCCAACCACCTGCAGTCCATGAGCAGGCAGGGAGGGACAATTAACCCCCTCCCTGCCACAATTATTATTATTATTATTATTATTATTATTATTATTATTATTATTATTATTATTTCTTGGCAGACGCCATACTTACCAACTTGTCCACATGACAAACAGACATTACAAACACAGTCTGATTAAAAACTCACAAAATATGTACTTTTCATTACCTTAAAATGTGTTAAAACAAACCAATCCACTTAAGTCTTCAAAGCTATATATATAACACCAAAATTGAACTGGCTTTTGCAACAAAACTGCAACAACTGATACTTTTGCAACAAAATAATAATGATCTATTTTAGTTTCTTATACCATTTCACCTGTTTGCATAGGAGAAAAACACATCCATAGATTTCCAATAAACCAATTTAACAATGATTTCTTTAATAGTTATTCTTGGGCGCAAAAACAACCTGTAAAAAGAAGTCCAAAGTTACACTGGTCAAAGAAAAAACTGTAGTCAAAAATCATTCTCTATCATTTCAATACGCCCTGCATAACCTAGATGTCATTGGTCCGAGAAGGTTAGTGAAATCATTGATAACATATTTCCAGTAAAGTCCCTCTGCTGGACAAACAATAATGTATACATAATAAAACAATTAATGTATTACAATAAACTACAATTTATTTAACACTGTGGCATTCATAAGCATTGGGGTAACATGAACAATATTATCAAAACACATATATAAATGGCCTATTATTAACCTTCTTATTAAAATTCTGCTTTTTAAGTGTTTAATAATCAGTTGCTGATCAATCACTTCTAATCATCTTTCAGAGAAAAAATATTCTGTTATTTTTTTCTGTTCATTCGTTGGAGATTTCCTTCCAACAGTTCAGTAGGGTAGTTTGCCAGATTATTTATTAATTCATTAAATACTTTAATTAAACTATTACAAGATTATAATATAAGGAACATATCATTTTAAAATGACTCAAGTACATTTGCATAGGTGCATAGTGTAATAACGTATCACGTTGAATTGAAGTGCAAAAGTAGAATGGCAATATGCTTAAACCAGAAGTGTTTCAGTACATCACTGACTAATGGTGGGCTGGGGTTGGTCTCCTCTGGGGATCAGCTGATCCAGTGTGGCCGTTTCAGCAGAGGGGCGTACAATAAGCTTACAACATATTAATGTAGGGTCTGGAAAATAAGCATTGAAGAAATAAAGTAAACTCCAAGCTAAATAATGTGTAATACATTTTCTCAAGCTCTAATAATGCTGCATTTGGAAACATCTTCACAGACAGAAACATGGAGCACAGGATCAATACTGGACATACACCTCTCCTGACAACGTGCATTTCACAAACAGCAAACAGAATATGTACTTTCACCCCTACTGACAAACAAAGAGTACGAGAGCTGCAGATGTCCTTGTGAAGGATACGAGCATTGCTGACTCAGTGGGGAGGATTGGGGAGGCCAGGGGGCCAAACATGGCCACAGCACCTTTTTAAACATGTGCCATCCACCCATATAGACTCTCATGAGCACTCACAGATGCATGCCATGCAGACATTGCTGATTTATTAAAATGAGGGAATGAAGCACTTTGCTCTGAATTACAGACGTCTGAACTGAATCCTTTGCTCCACTTGGTGGCGTGAGAGATGCCTCCACCTTGAATAACCATTGAGGTCTGTTTTTATTATTCATAGTCCGAGGGTGGTGTGAATCAAGGACTCCAGGGTACAGATTGATTAAGAAGCTAGACTTTATTGTATAGCCTCACACAACCCATGGGGAACAAGTGGAGGACAGCCCAAGCCCCAAAGACCCCCACACAGACATCTCTCTCTCTCTCTCTCTCCTGATGGTATCCTGAGTCTTAGGGAATGTATATGTCTATGGGTTAAACCAGTACAACTTTTAATTTAATTAAGACTACACAAGTGGACCGTTGAAGGCGATTGAAAGAGGAATGTCTTGTGATAGAGGATTCATTTGCAAAACAACCTGCAAACCATGCAGGCCAGGACAGTTGAACACTAGCGCCCTCTTGTGTATATGCATGCATTCGAGGATTTTGTGTGTGTGATAAAAATCAGATCAGCATGAGAACTATGACTTAAGATTTTGAAGCTGTATAGGTTCATAATCTTATCATAATTCAAAGATTTTATACACAAAACTACAAACTAAAATAAAATCTCATCTTATTCCTAGTCTTTAGAGGTGAGTAAATATGTTACTAGCCCCCCTTCAGCAGATGGCTGTACTCTGAAGCAGCTGTTAACAGGTTGAAAGGGGAAGGGGGCTTTGAATGTATGGAATCTGAAGAACAGACTCGGGGGACTCTAGAATCCAGGAGACAACACTCTGGAAGTCAGTTATGGCTGAAGAACTGAGAAATTTACGGCACATCTGGGTGTATTCTATAATGGAAACTGTACTGTTCAGAAATAGTTCTAACGTCTTGCCAAAATATATATATATATGAGAGAGAGAGTTTTTTTCTTTTTAAGTAGGCAGGATCATTTCACAGTAGGAAAAAAGATCAAAATCACCTATTGCATTTTGAACATGATACACTTTTATGATATACAAGTATCTCAAATGAAAGATTTCGACTGACATAATACTACAATATGTGACTATTTTGAAGCTATTAAATAATGCGTGAAGTATTTAATCACAGTGCTTTGTCATTGCAGCTGTGAAACTCCTGCTTCGTTCAGTCTGTAACCTCCCATCAATGAGCCCTGTGTGCAGGCGGTCCTGATAAGACAAACTTTGGGGGGGATATGTAAACACATCCTGCCCAGTGGAGGCTGGAGTGTTGTCTTGAAACATCTCTGCTGCATTTGGACACGCAAGTGAGATCGCACAATGGACCTTCAGTGTGTGGAGGTCGAATTATACACCTGAGTCTTCAAAGGACTGAAGGGACCACAGTCGTGTCAAGAACGGAGGCCCTGACTGAATAAGAGATGATTTGTCAGATCAGCACATGGCCAGTCTCCACTCATCTGTTCCACATTCACGAGTCTCCAGGCGCTGCTGCAGTTGTCATTTCTCATTCTCAGCAGTGATTCAGGGTTTGTGCTCAGGAGACTTATTATTTGAAGCCAATATTGCCTGATTCCCAAGGCATGGGAATTGTATGAGTGGAAGCATATGTGCCTTGCCCTGAGCTAGATATTTCTATGACTTTAAGCTCCGGAGCAATGTCACTGACTTATGTCATCCTATGTTTTATGTGTCGTTGCAAGTGGAGTTTTTCTTCAGTGTCTATTCTTTATTTATTTTTATTTTGTATTTTTTTAAGGTTACGACTATTAGGCAGTCGTGTGCCCCATCACGCTCAAATGGTTGCTTGTCGCTGAACTGATCCAATATTCTCATCAGTCCGTTTCCCAAGGCTAAACCAAGGAGTCAGCTTTAATAATGTGGCTGGGGAGTGTGCTACAGGCTGTGATGACTCTCTGTGTACAAGTCCTTTCTGTTTTCTCTCCTGAGTGCCCCTACAGCACACAGACTGGTCAGTATTGCTTCTGGTTGAGAGCTGGGCTGCACTGGTCTTCATTATAATATCCAGTGTAAAGCCATGGAGCCCCTCCTGTATTCACTGTTGTTGAAGAGCTGTATACAGATCTCACTTTGTATAAACCATTAGGTCTAAAGTAGGGGTTCATGGCTCTGGTCTGGAATGCCACAGTGCCCTGCCTTTGGGTTTTATCCGAGCTCTTAGCTAGCTTGTCGTTGACGTAATTGGGCTAATTTCACAACCTTGCTGAGAATCTAAGGCAATTAATGAATTAAAGAGGCCCAGAGAACCTGCTTAAATGTCGACCCTGCAGGATTGGAGCCGTGAAAACTCAATAATATCTAATTCTAGGACCATTTACTTTGGCATTAATCATAGGTAATTGCACATGTTCAGCCCATTGAGAGCTGCCTGTGCAAACACCTCCTGCAACAATTATTATTATGACTACACTTTAAAGGAAACAATTAATTGTATCACTCTGAAGCAAAAAAGGGCCTTGTGAATTATTTATACTTTATTTATTTATATATTGCTTAATTTAAAATGTGTACAGGATATTTAGACTGCCTGCACCATGCATTTCCATAGGACCACTATACTAACAATAAAATATATGAAAATATCCTACAATGAAGTAATGTCTAAATTAATATAATCCATGATTCAGGTTTTGGGTAATAGTGTGGATTATTGTGGGTAAATGATAATCCCAATGTGCAGAACTGGTGGAAATGTGCCTGGGCTGCCCTGATTGTTTCACACAGACGTGGTTCCGGTGACACGCGTGTCAGATCATAATTAATGGTGGTTTCTATGGCAGCACAGCATCTGCCGCCCGCGCTGCTGTTCCTGTCATTGTTGGCCCGCTGTTCACTCTGTCAGTCCAACAGCTTCACCCAGACGGAAGCTTTTCCCCACGGGAGTGTTTCACACAATTAATCAAATGATCCGAAAGACTTTCATTGGTTACAGAGCAACATTTACAGAGAATACCATCATCTTCTGTACATCACAAGAGCCTGCATCACCCCCTGCTTACATTATTAGAGGGTAGAGTGATCACATTTGCCTTTGTGGTTTTAATCCCCCCTAAATTTCACACAAAAACAAAAGCTTAATGGTCACGCCTTACTTTAATTAAATGGCTAATGTGTGAATACCACAGGAATAACACAGGACAGCTCATGCACTTCCTCAGAATGACTTTAAGCACAAGCACAAGATCAGGTTTGGTATAGTGTTACAAACAAGGGGTGAGACCACACAAGCAAAATCAGAGCTCAGGGGAACTGCATGAGATATTTAGGTATTATTTCTGCAGTATTCTTAGAGTAATTAATTGGAATTTTGTGGTCACTATACTAAATGTTGCCAGATTATTATTATTATGAATCAAATAACTACAGAGAATTTACTTATACACATATGAAACAACATTCTTATACACAATTATACAACAGTATTATTTTGTGTTTGTTCTGCATTATGCAACTTTTGACAGCTTTGCAATGTACTACTACTTTGTCATTCTCAGAACAGGGGCGAGAACATTGTATGTACTCACCGTACTGTGATCGTATGCGTGTAGGTTTTTCTTCTTCGTACATCAAGTTTGCTCTTCAGAAATCCCATTTGAAAACCATATAATCTTGCTAGAAAGAGTGACACTGCAAACTAATTACAAACAAACAGTTACTGTGGGAACAGCCCTGTTCACAAAAGCCATTAGAGGGGGGTCCATCTCCTTTGAGTCAGGAAACGTGCGGCCTGTTGTTCACAATCACAATCCTTGCAGACACGAATGGGAGTCTATTAGTTTTGTAGGTTTTGAAGAAAATTGCTTCCCTGACAGTTTTATAACTCAGTTTTATAATCCCAAGATTATATTTTGGAATTGTTTAATATTGTAATGTGTAAGGTTGTTCAAGTGGCCTACTTCTGTTCTGCCTTTTATTTAACCTTTTATTCAACCCCTGCTTCAGTGTGCAGTGAATCGCCCCTTTATTGATGAATTAACGAATGGATTAATTCATTAATTATTATTATTAATCTGAAACTACATACATTAATGAACTGTGGTTTGTTGATTCTCAGTGCCAGGTAAGCCATTTATAATCGATTTAAATATTTTGGGGTTATCCCAAAACAGACAAACATACACAGACAACCATGCACAAATACACAAACAAGGAACAGACAAACAAACAAACTCACAATGACAGCCATGGCCCAGGGAAACTGACAAACATTACTAAAATCACGCCCATTTCTAAGGATGCACAGTTTTGTCTCTTCACACGCTGCCCATCCAGCAAACTGCACACTCACACCCTTGAAAAACTGGTGACTGCTCAGTTCACTGTGCTTTTCTGTGCTGAGAATTATAATCGAAAAGAAACAACAGCTACTGAACAAATATTTATTATTGCAGAAGAAAACACCTGTTAGTCCATTTATTATTTAACGTCTGAAGCATTTCACCAGGATAATGTCTAGTCATCAGGTCTATGCTAATCCACCAGATAATGTAAATCATTTCTGTGTTTTCATCATTGTATTTTTTTTTTCATCCAGATGGTACTGTTCCTTTGTTTGCTGAATTATTTCATTGTTTCAGTCAAGACTGAGTTGTTCACCGCGACCTAGCACAGTCGCACCCGGAGTCCATTTTCAGGTGATCTGAAGAACAAGTCTGATCAGGACTGCGAGAGTTTGTTTCTTAGCTCCGTATTCAGGAGCACCACGTTGTGTATTCATGTCATGTATATTTTTCAGGGGAAAACGGCAGGTAGTCCATGGAAAGATGATGACAAAGACTGATAAAGCTCCTTGTCCCGGTCAAGTCCCCAAATGTGTGTTGTCCTCTTGAACGGTCCATTCCACGTAGAAAACAGAACCAGCTATATCGCTGGTATGTCATAGCTTCCATAGTCCAAACCATAGCTGCTGGCTTAATGAGGATCGCCTTACCAAAACGGCAATATTTCCCCTTCAAGTTAATGTTTTTTCAACAGTGAAGACAGCAATTCAAATCAAATCAAATAATACCTAAAAAAAACGCAACATCTTAACGAAACATTTATTACAGCTGAATCTTTGGAATGTAGTAGTCATAGAGTAAAGGATAAGAACAGATACACAGGTGAGTTCTTGAGGCTATCCAGAGTGTACAAACATTATTTAAAGTTAAGGCCTTGCTGTTTATTTTCTCTAACAGCAAATACAGAAGCAGTATTGAAAATAAAAGATTTTTTTTTTGGGTTTTTTTTTTTGTAGAAAAATCTGCACAAAAGGTTTATGACAGTACAAAACGAAGCAATAATATACCAGTAAAATGGAAACATTACTATAGTAAATTTGTATAATTTTTCAATAATGAAAACAATGTATTTGTTTTATATTTCAGCATTATATCACATAATCTGAAACCATATAAAAAGAAAAATTTGTAACACTGTTTTTTTTTTTTTTTTTTTTTTTACAAATCAATATTATAAACACATACATTTTTTAAATATATTTATCAGTGCAACATTGTTTCTTTTTATTTGAAGCTACAGTATCCTTTTTCTCTGGTTACCAGACTAATGATATTTCAGGTCTGTCTAATTATTTGTAGAATTTGTTAATCATTGGAACATTGTTTAAAAAAAAATTAAACCGGCTAAAGGTTTTCAAATGCCAGAATAACACAGGGATCGACCAAACATTTCCTCCTTTAGCCTGGCTGAGATAATGTATTGTTTTGTATTATGTGTCCTTAAGGGGGAAAACCATTTGCTCTATGGAAAAAAAACATTCACTTCATAAAGTGTTGATCTTACATTTAAAGACCCTCAAACAAACTCGTCACAAACTACGCCTTCTTGCCTTGTTGAATTTTAGAATGTCATTGTCAGCCATACTCTAAAATCACTAAGTGTGATATAAAGTATATATCTTTCAGGAGCAGGCAATGAATTCATATTTAATATTAATTTATTCTCTCACAGTAGTCAACAGTAATGGAATGAAGCCTGCACAAAATGTGTCCTCGTGTATGTTTCTAACACCTGTATACATGCCTCACACTATGTTTCGGGTCAGGGGGCACTTCCGTTGAAACGTTAGGAATTTACAGCTGTAATCTGTGTAATGCGCGGGGCTGGCATTAAGTCCCTTCTGCTACACCTTCTGCTATGACCTCAGCAATGTAAGGTACTGACCTTTGGTAAAGATACAGAACTATCAAAGGACAACTTACCAATGCAATAAAAAACTGCATGTGCCATTTGCACCAGTCACCGAGAAACACAGCACTGCCGTTCTGCTTACTCACAGCTAATCTTTTGTGTGATATGAAGGGAAGGTTTCAACAGAACCCACACAACATTTTCAACAGAAAAAATAACCCTAGGCACCAACTCATTAGAAGAGGCCACAGTAGAGCACCCTGCTTGCCTTTGAATCTCACTCCCTCGTCTTCTACACGTCTGTAACACACATCAATCTGTTACAATCTGCTTCCAAACCGACCTGAACAGTAAACACAGAAAGTTTCAAACCGAACATCACAAGAAGAAAAAGAGAAGCCAGTTAACTGTCAGACAGCTAGACAAGTGAAGCAGACCGATGTTTTTTTTTTGGTATGGTGGCAGATATTTTCCTAACTTATTATGTTTGTAGAGCAAAATAAAATCCTGGCAGAGGAGGGTAATGAGACTGACTGCAGCACTGAAATTGTGGGAGGCACAATTTATCTTAAGTATTGTGACAAGAAAGGAGGGCGGCCCAGACAGTTTTCACTGCAGCTATGGATTCAGAAGTTATTCATTTGTGCTACAAAAATACAAACATATGGATGTACAGACACCAAAATAACTTTTTTCCTTTCCTTTTCTTTCTTTCTTTTTCCTTTTTGTGTTGTGATGAATAGGCACATATCAAAGACGTTTCCTAGCAACATAACCTCATTCAATACAGTGGTATAATAAAACTAATCCGAACCACATGTGGTTTGGTGTGGATGCATAAAGCTCAAAGATTTGTTTTTAACAGGAAAGTTTTGTCAATAATTATTGACAAAAATAGAGTAAAATTAGACGGTCTTAGAGATAACTGAAGTTAACCGATTTCACATTGGGGCACCTATTTATAGATACATCCCCAAAAATACGTGGTTTGGCTACTTAGAAAGCTTTTTATTCTCTTCAATCTTTCTTTGAACAAAAATACTCCTGGAAAAATGTCACGTTGTGGAGGCCCAATATTGAAAAGTCTGAACATTAACATTCTTTTATTTTGTACGCCAAAGTTGTATTTCCTTTGTGACAACACCAGCTTCACTTATCACACAATCTCTTCACCTTTCATTAAACTCTCATTAAACAGTATTTACATCACACACACAATGAAAAGGGATACTGCAGCTTTTAAAAAGGGCTTTAAAATATATTAAACTTATATACAATACGTGGGTCAAAACCAAAGAGGACATGATCTTGTTTTGCTGACTCGACCAGCCAATGTCTTCTTGCGTGTGTTCATAATTAAAGGGATGTAAAACTCCAAAATCAACAAAAAAAACCAACAAAGATGTAATAAAGGCACTGCAGGAACCATACATGGGCCAAGGTCTGGGCAAGCACAGTACCCCTGGGACACACACTGTATGTCCCTCGGGAGGCAATACTACATATTTGTCAGTATGGTTCATTTTGGGTTTTTACACTTCTCAAAACCAAACGAACAGCCGTAAAATGAAAAATAAATGATCTCCTTCCAGAAAACGATAAATACTTTAAACATTATCTTAATTGGTCTCAACACCAGCATCCGATTATTAAAATGAGAAATAAAAAATAATATCTGACTGTACATATTTTTAACTTTGTACACAGTGCCCCCCTGTTTTGTAGGTTTCTTTCACTGTAGCTCCTGAGAAAAGCATGGCTCAGTCACAGTCCTACCCAATTCCCCAATCCGCTGTCGCCGCCAGGGACAATTGGCCGCCACCGATTGCCTCGTTAAAATCACAGGTCTCGCTCAGGCTCCGCCCCGGCGCTCATGCTTCTGAATAGGAATTCTGTGAGTTGAGTTTGTCTTTCTTTAGTTTGACTCCATCTACGAGTTCAAAATTGTAGTTCTCCAGAGCAGATAAGTTCCGCTCTGAGAGTCCGCTGTGGGAACAGGCACAGTACAGGACGACACCGCAGATGGCTCCCAGAAAGACCCCAAGGGCACTCATGGCAATGATGGTAATAAGAATAGGGTCCAAGGTTTTCAGCATATTCCCAGTATTCTCTTCATTTTCCTCATGGTCTGGATATACAGGATACACAGTATCGCTTTCTTCTGAAAATGAAAAAAACCTGATTATATATACAACCTAACAAACACTGAGCATTACTTTCTTAACCAAAACAATTTAGTTTGATTTCGATGATTCTCAAATATGAGTCAGAGTACTCCTACCACAGCTGCAAGCTCAGAAAGATAATCCTACACTGCACTCCTGCGTGGCATCTATTGATTATAACACTCCAGATATCCCATTTCCCAACCCATACAGTGTATCGTTTTGTATGGATTACACTCTGTGAGTTCTGTGTTGAGTAGAACGGTGTTAAAGGTTGAGCGGCAAAATTATGACATTTTAAGCTATTTTATATATATTATTCTTAAAAGGCAGGAGTGTTCAGTCATATTTACAAAACAACAACATTACAGACAAAATACATACTGTAATCAGGGAAGTTAATTTCTGTTTCCGTAGGCTCCGTTGGAATAGCAGGGTCTAAACAAAAAATAGACAGTGTCACAGAGGGATCAAGTTAAATGGATTGTGATTGATGGGCTGGGTCTACACTTTGATTTGGTCTGGGCCTTTAGTCAGAAAAACAAGAAAACTGCCGTTCCCACAGCAGATGACCTATTTAAACTTATAACAATAACAGGTCTATATTATTATTCCTGTTCTCCAGCCAGTAGTTTAGATATTTCTGCTGGGATCCTCTCTAATGCTTATGAGTTTTCAATATTTAGTTTTGATCTCACACCGGGTCTTTATTTCTCTGTGAACAGGAAACAGGCCTACGTGCTACTTACCCTTGCAGTCTGCCATGTCTAGGTCATCCAGTATCTTTACATCATCCACTGCAATGTGTCCCGATCTTTTCTTCTCTACAACACCTTCAATTACCACCTGTTGGAAAGGCAGAGTCATTTCATTAGAGGCACTTTCAAAATATCACGGTAGGAAAATGTAGTTATTTTATTCAATCATATAAATTGGTGTGCTTTTATTAAAAGGAAAACATTATGCTAACACATCAATGATGTGTTACAGTTACTGGAAGCTAATCTGCACAGCAGTATTATAAATGAATGACCCACACCACACAGCTGCACCACAGTAGAGTGATAAAACCGCTACGCCAAAAGAGCAGGTCTCCACGTGCAGGAGTTTTATACACTGTACTGATCTTACAGAGGGGTTATATCATGTTCACAAAGTACAAAACTCCACCTTTCTTTCTATTCCTCTAATTTGCTTTCTGCTCCTACACATTGTAAAGATGACCGCAGTGCCGTACCCGATAGGCTTTGTCAGAGTGTGGGATGATGACGCGTCCCTCTCTCCAGCGATTCCCCTGATGCCCACTGACTGTCCACAGGAGAACGTCAGCCTGGCCCTCTGCCGTCTCCTTCCTCTGCCTGATGCGCAGGATGCCAATGTGAGAGCCGAACATGTGGTACCAGAAGGACATGCAGAGGTCCGAGTCCTGGGACGTTACCACCGGGCTCAGCAGCCGGGTCACCTCGTTCTCAGAAGCACTGTCGTCCAGCAGGTAGATGAAGTTACCTCCTTCTCCTGAGAAGAAGAACAACGCGGACTGTGTGAAGCTGGTGCAGGATATCAGGCAACAGAGGAAGCAGCTAAATTCAGGTACACGGTGATGGTGGGCCACTCCTTTGGGTTAAGTTCAACTTGGTCAGTTTTGACACATAGGAGATTTACCAGTGCAGCTTTGCGAAACTTATTCTTTTAAATGTATTTCACTTTCCACGAGGGCTGGGAGATATGGAAAAATTCTGCTTTGAAGGGGAAAATAATTAAAGCAGTTATTACCCTCAGAAGAATCTGTCAAATTGCTCTTCAGCCTCTTGATTTGATTTAATTTAATATCCCAGCTTGAGCTATTGAGGTTTGTAAAATTAGTGTAATGTATGCCTCCGAAGTGCTGGGCTATAGAGAGTAATATGCTATGAATAACTGTGGGAATAATATGACGAGCAGATTGGGTTTTTCTGAAGGATATAAATTGAGCAGCCTCCTCACTGGGATGTCCTTCACCATGTATTTCCAACCCTTGGCTAAATTATATATGATGACCACAGCCTGCCTGCCTGCCTGCCCCCCTCTCTCTCTCTCTCTCTCTCTCTCTCTCTCTCGATTCCTCACCTGTGTGATCCTGGTTTGGTTCAGTATTAAGAGTTGGAGTTCCTGCGGATTGTATTTTCCACCTGGCATTGGTATCCTTCTCCGAAGTCCAAGCACAGAACGAGGGTTCGTCAGCCCAGCCAAAGTCACAGCTAAACCACAGGAAATCTGCAAACAGTAGGCTTGGAGTTAACATTTTGAGTGTGTCATTTCAAGTGTAACATTATCTTTGTAATGCTGTGTGTAGGAGCAGTGCTATGCTATAAACCCCAGTCCTTAGCTTTATCAGGCATAGGCTGTAAATCAAAAGCAGTACCTTTGTTGTTAATTTATATGCACAAGATGGCAGCAGAGAGCTTCTGCTCCCAGAGATGTAAATTAAAACAGCAGAGAGGTTTCATGGGAACAGTAAACAAAAAGGCAGAGGAACAAATCATAAAAAAGGGGCGGGGAGGATTAAAGACTGAATTCCTCACAGAAGAAAGCCTAAAACACACTAATGAATTCACCCCTTTAAACAAATAAAGCCCCGACTAGAGATGGGTAATTAAATGAGGTTTATTACAAGAGACCCTGTTATCGGTAACACTGCAGGAACTGAAGGAACACTAATAACAGCCTCAAAAGTTGGTATATCCTGAACAGCATAAAAAGAGGTCATTTTTAATGAGCCGAGCTGTAAACTTTAAAGCAGAAAATGGTTAATGTAATGGGCTTGCATTGCGCGGAGCTTATTCCCCCCAGACACCTAGGAGGCTGCAATGGCAAGCTTAGGGAAAAATGTGAAATGGCTTAACAGCTTGATTTGCTATTAAATTGGATAAAAATAATAGGACATCAAACTACACACGAGGTAGTGTCCTGTGTTTTAACCATGCAGTAACGTCTGTTCTGTAACAAGGCACTTTTGCAGGATAAAAAAATGGAATGGGTCTTTAACAAAAAAAATATAGTCACACTTTAATTAAAACAGCAAATATACCCTCATTTAACTCTTTTTCAAACTGCATCATTGTACATCGTTGTATCTTTTTATTTGATTTATTTTGTATTTCATTTTTTGGTCTAAATTCCCCTCATCGATTCAAGTCTATAGTAATGTATTGTGAATTGGGCATACATTTGTATTCTCTTTGTGAGAGAACAATATATAATACTGTTTGACATTATGTTTTTTTTTTTGCATTTGCAATAACAATAATAATACTGGTTAATTCATCCCAGGGGTGGACTGGGGGCTGGTGTTGGAGTTTGTGAGGAAAAAGGTTGAAGCCAGAGAGAGAGAGAGCGGATGAAAGGAGGGTACCAGAGGGAAAAATAAACTGGGTAATTAGTGCAATGAAGAAACTCAGGGTCAGTAGAATCAGAAAGTTCCCAGGTATGCCAATTACAAAGGTATTTTTTTGTCCCTTTCTTGGAGTTGCCAAGTATGCCTGAAAGCTATAACACTGACATTTATTGTGTAGGCTAAATAAACTACAAGAACATTTCACAGTGATTAAAAAAACATTTTCATGTTGCATGGCACTTTATTGGCTTCTTTGTTGGGAAAATTGTTTTAAATGTTCAATACAATCTGGCATCATGTGATAAATACCTCTGAACTTTAGTAACATGTGCAACTTTAGCATTCAATCCTACATATATTCTCCCATGAAGCATTATACTCTGAGGCACATAGGATGCTGTCTTCACCAATTAGTCAAGGACGGAGCATTGATTCCTGCATCTGCCGGAGTTTTCAGTCAATTAAGATTCAGTGAAGGTTGTTGACTATCTACTGAATATGCCGCAATGACATAGCTCTGTAGCCCAAATACACAACTTTCCCGCAATCTTGACGAAGTGTCTTTTAATAGCTTCCTTACCTGGGAAAATTTCAAGATCCATATCTGTGGGTTCCTCTGTCAGCACAACACCTCCACCTGTCAAGTGTTGAAGAATACAGTCAGATTTGCTGTTTCTAAACCTCCATGAAGTCAGTTCTGTGGAATATGCCCTTTAACTCTTCTCACAAACTAAAAACACTGCCTCAAAAATGTACTAACCGTCCTCTTAAAAGGACAGTCTTATTCTTTGCATTATCTTCTTGGTTTGTCGCTTCCTTTTAAAATAATAACAGCCCAAGCAATCAACTAAAATACATATAATTACAGATTAAACAACTGGAGACCAAATGACTGAAAAGTGCAGAATATATAACTATCCTTCCAGGTGTACTGATAGGGAAGGGAACATGCAAATGTATAGTGAAGAGCGGCAAGTTCGACTATAAATAATTTCAGATGGTGACCACATCAAGGATGCAGCCATACTCCTAAATGGAGTGCCAGATGATGGAGGGGGGTGACAGGACAGGACATGGGGCTGAAGCAGGCAGTGCAATGAGGGTGGTGGTAGCACCTGTCTCTTCGTAGTCATCACCTGTGCCGCTGTGACAGCTCGCTGTTTCATCATCGCAGTCCTCGGGGAGACTCGCCGTGGTGGGGGGGGTGGTGGGAGCAGACGTGGGTGCTGTGAGGAGGAAACCGCAGAGTCAGAACACACTTTCACACACGCACTGTGAGGTGCTGCAGAATAATAGCATTCCTGTGCATGGAAACGCTGGTAGTAGATAATAATAGATTTCTTGCTTTTATGTGGAGGAACGAAACAGATTGTCAACTTCCACAACACAGATCGAGTGTTAGGACGTGTACAATTCTTAGAAATAGACTGTGATCCATCCCTCTTAACCAGCCCTTGTATTATACCTATAATCTGTATGCCAAACCATGCTTTTATTATACCTTACTGTAATTTTTGGATGTGGAGTGAAGTCCCTAGTTAGTGACCTGGCAGTGTCGCCTGTTAGTTTCTGAGAAATGCCTTGGTCTGCTAGTTTATTTACTTTAAGATTTGAATACGTTGCTCTACAACTGCGCAGGCTTCTGTTGGGTAACGTTAAGCAGGATGAAACTCTAGAAGTAACTCTCTGCTGGAAACACAAGTTAGATAAACTAGCATCAGCTGTATCAAACGGGGCAGAGGTCATATCCAACCATTAGGCAATAGGTTCATTGGAGACATATGGATTTAGCTGTTTGCTGGAGCCTAATAATCTATGTCTGCTATCATGGGTTGCCTGGTAAATTCACTATGGTAGCTTTAACAGTACAAATAAGCATTATCATTAAGCTAGAAACCCCAGGGATTCATCAGCTTACATGGGTAAAGCTGAAAACCTTTTAGAAATCCAATATGTAAATCCACTTACAAGGAATCATCTGTTTATGTCTCATACATTACACTTTTTTAATATTCAAGGGTATGATGAACATTATTAAGAATCTAAAGAAAAACAAAATGTTGTGCAACAGACATCCTGACATATTGCTTTTACGGCAACATAGATTTTCAAACATCTGTGAGGTGCTACTTCAAGTTCAACGCAGCCTTCGTTTCTATGTGCTGTTGGCAAGAGCAGCAGCAATGTCCTGGGGAAGATATCGAGGAGAGGCACATGATTGCCACATTTATGTGCTTGATTTCCACGCCGCAGTCTTGCTTGAATAGTGCTGCTGTCTGATCTTGCTTTATCTGATTCAGATCCCAAGTCCGGCAGCAAAACTGATACACTTTCAGTTGGGTGTGGCCTACTGCCTTTCTTTCTGCCTCAAAGGCCTGCAGTGTTGTCTGTTTCATTTGTGAGAAGGTCTCCTTTGTATAATTAAAAGTGGCACAAAGCGTTTTGGTGTAGATAAAAATAGAATTAATTCGTTTTTATTTAATCCTCCAAAACGAAGGGTAATGTAGATGAAGTGGCATTTTAAATTATACTAAAAGAGTGCACTGCACACCAGATGTTATTTCTGTATTTCTGTGATGTTTTATTTCTGTGTACACTCCCTGTGAAGAAGGCATTGTGTAATGTTCTGGGGAAACGACTTCAGCACACTCCACGGTGAAGATCTGGATGTTGATGTTTTTTTGCTATATCTATGCATACTTAGGTTTACGAGCCTTTGGAGATTGCTGGTGAATGCACTTTGACTGCCCAGTCATGGTTCAAAACCTAACATCTTCACTTCTTATCTGCTGCCTGCAAACCTGCGGGAAACGCTGATAGCTGACAGGCAGAAGTCCATTTCTCAGTTTGAAGTAATCCCCATAGAATTCAACTGAATCACATCTATTTATAACAGTAGTTTATCTGTTGAACTTCAATATGTTCACCGGGGGCCCAGAACTGACCAATCATCCTCCAGGGAAATAAAATGGGTGGAATTGGAAAACACTGGAAATCAACATGCGATCAATAGACTGAAACATGCTCTTGAGACAGGTGCCAGTTTAAGTGGTCAACAGCTTTAGGTGAACTAAACAATAGCATTCATTGTCTTTACAATGCTATACAACCAGCTGTATATAGAGAGGAGCAGGAAGTCCCCGGTCCCAGTCAGGCTTTCACACTCACGTTCAATCTCACAGCCCAGCAGCTCCAGTCTCAGCCCCAGGCCAGCGGCCGCTGCACGCTCAGGGTAGACCCGAATCATCCGCGTGAGAAGGGGCTCGAATGTCCGGAGCTCGGGGGTGTCATAGTTCATATTGCCTTCAAAACTCTACAAGCCAAGATAAAAAAACAATGGTCCATTGGTGAGAAAATGTACAAGGGTAGATTGGTGTCTACACACAGAATTATTCTAGAGGGATAACAAAATATGTTTAACAATCATTTCAATGACACCATCTTCTCCTCAAATGAAAAACATATGGAGCTTAAATGTTTATTTTCTTAAAAAAGAAAAATGAACATCATAGTCTGAGATATATAATCGTTATATATCATTGCATATATATAGCATCATAAAAACAAGCGAGAAACCAGGCAAGTGAAATATGAGGAAATTAAAGTACTTTGGAAAATACTTTACCAAAGAAACTTCCCCAGCATTTCCCCCCAGAACACAGTATTTGACTGATGTGGATTAATTGCTAGAAGCACAGCAATATGTTTTGTCTCACTTTGAAGATTGCTTTAAGGTTCTTATAAAAAGACACAGGAAGTGGGACAGTGGATATCTAGATTTCTTTTCTTCATAAATCAAATATCAGGACATATGGAATGGATTTATTTTCCTGCCTGGGCTCTTGTAATTGGGCACAGAGTGCAGCTGTATATCTTGGGAAGTGTGCAGAACACACAAAGCATACCAATGATGACAGACACATCTGAAGTCAATATCGATGTCACATGTTTCTCTCTCAGCTCTTGAAAGTTGAAAGAGTGACAACTGACTTTATGGGTTTCCTAGCTGGCCTTCAAGAAGAGGATACTGAAAAGTGGCACATGAACTGCAAAGGGAGACACTAGTCAAGTTAACCCAAGTCAGAAGGATTATTGCAAAAAGGAACTCTTACTTTTTGTGTATTGAGAGTATCTCATCACTTAAGTAACCTATGTTTACAGGAAACTATATCAGGATCTTTCACACTAAGATCAAGAATAAAAGCAAAACTTCTTTCACTTTATAATAAATAATGGTCTATTTTCCAATGCTATATACACAAAGCAATATTTACTGTAAGGCATTCAAAGCCTTTTACACGACTGACACCAGCTTTTGAATGTTGTTTACCAGGACTTCTTGTGAAATACGAAGAAGGTGTTCAAATGATAGAGTCTCCACTCATAGGACCTGCACACATCAGTTATTTGCCTGGGTGATGTAAATTACTTTTGCGTATTTCTTTTTTCCTTAACATTGTCATTCTGCTCTGACGAAGACAAATGTGCTGAAACGTGTAATCAGTGATTCGACGGTGTTTGAACTTCTAGTGAAAATCACTCGGTAAGAATGATTTAGAATAACAAGTAATCTCTTTTTAATGGTGACTTTCCTTTTTGTAGGTGCCGCCGTGAGAGCAAACTGTGTGCTTAAGCCTACACAGTAAGAATGTTAAGTCCAAAGTAAATTACAATTGCCCCATATTAAATTATTCTATATTTTGAATATTATAAATACAAGTTTTACTGATATTTAATTAACTTTGCCCCTGGGCACATCAAACCTTTGACGCACATGCCAACAGCAAATTCAAAAAACAGCACTTGATGGCGGATATGCATTAAGTAGAAAGAAGAATTCTTTGTACAAAGCCTTGAGCATTGAAATTATTTGCCATTAGTGCTGGAGTCAAATTTTGATTTGGTCCGGTCCATAACATTCAAATTCAGCATCCAGTAATTAATAAGAAAGTGAAATGAGGCCGTTATTAGTGTGAGGGGAAAAAAAAGAGCACCCTTGTAGAATTTCTATTGACTTATAAAATAAATAATATACATTGACAACTGATTGTGTTACCTGTTAAACAACTATTTACGAAACTCAAAATGAAGTGTTGCCTAATGTGGATTTATTTTCATCGACCCCATGGAACAGAAAACTCAAACACTGTTGTCTGTCTTGCTTAGCAAACACTGCAGGACATGAAGAGCTATGGAGCTGTGCGTTCGCTGTGCGTTCGCTGTGCGTTCGCCGTGCGTTTGCTGTGTGGAGCGTTTTCCACCCACCTTCGCCTTGTTTCCACTGGTGTCCATGATGAACTTCCAGTCCGAGCCGTTGTTGCTGTAGCTGATCTTGAACTTCCTCATGAAGACCTTGTTGTCCCGGTGTTTGCCTCCTTGGATGATGAGGCCACGTATGAGCTTCTCCTCTCCCAGGTCCACCTGCAGCCACTTGTTGGTGTAGGGTTGCCCCTGCGCCAGTAGGGCCCAGGCCGAGCGACTGGTCATCAGACGGGCGTTCTCCGGCACCCAGCTCCGGTCGAGGTAGGTGGAGGCTGTGATCTGGCCGTCGGTGATAAGGCCCGACACCATTCCCAGAAACCCAGAGCAAGGGTATTCTGTAAGTGGTAGTAGAGTGTAAGATGGGGAGTTCAGTTATGTTTATATCTTTCAAATTTCAGACTAGACCTCTTTCTCTTACGAGTAAAGCAGACACATCATGACAGAGATTTAAAGACAGCTGAACTTTCCTGGATGGGAGATGTTGTAAGTCTAAAAGCGCGGAGCTGGAAGGAAGTCAGGAAAACTACCCAGACAGGGTTGAGGACTGAACTGCATTGAGTTTTATTTTGTGTTTGTGTGTGAAATTTCTCACGTACAGTCTGGGTTCTTGCATATTTCTTCCTCATCCTAATTTTGTAATATATTGACTATCCTCCACTTCTTTGTATGATGGTAGTCCTGCTCATATAGCTGCTGAAATACCTTGGTATTGCTTTTCCATCCAAAAAAAAGAAAAAGGTCAGTCTATCGTTTTCTCTAAAACAACCATGTATGGCGTGAGTATAATTAGCTTAATACAAGGCATTGTAATGAGCTAGTTCATCTTGTTATATATTAGGTCTATCTCCTTGGCAGTACTTTTGTGCTCTGTTTTATCTGCCTTATTCTTCCCCTGCAATGACACTCTTGCTTTCCTCCTATTCTGACAGAAAATAAGACAAGCAAATGATATCTTTCCTCTTTGATGCCTACATTAATGTCTTCTGACCTCTTGCATACTAATTTCCGCCTAGGGTGTTTGTCTCTAGGCTTCTAATTAAGCTTTTCATTTTCTTTGATTTGAAGTACATTTTCCTTTCATCTCTGGCAGCATCCCCTTTGTCTCCCAACCATTCTCTTCATTTTCTTAAAACAAACCAGTGTGAAGGTGCCCCACATCTTGTTTTGTTTATTTATGGTTTATTTATGGAACATAGTACAGTTTTTAAGTACAAGGACGTTAAGATTAATAAACACAATATTCCAGACGTAAAGTCAAGTTTAATCTGCTGTAGAAAACAAACAAATAAACAAAACAAAAATTAAAAAGTATTTGGCCTACACATACAAATACCATAGAATGTATTCCAATAGAGGCTATGTTTATGTTGGTTAGTAAAAGCAAAGCTATTTAATATTGGTCAGTTTCCAAGGATAAATTTAGGAGCATATTTTTTTACTTTTAAAAAGATCCCATACTACTGCTAACGTAAACTGTATTTTTAAAGCTATTTTGAATTTCATGAGAAATGTGTAATATTTCCTGTTTGTCTGGAAACAGACAACAGTAAACAGTTTGATAACAAGACTTAAAAAAACAAACACAAAAAGCACAGCTCGGCATATCAGGGCAAAAACGAGACATATTAATTGGTGCATAGGATTTATATTTTAATATATAAGTTTAATCTCACAGAAAGATGTGTATAATTACAGTTAAAGTCCTTTGTGAGTCAAAAATGCAGGGGAACATGACATTGCTCATTTTCTTTCGAAGGATAAGAAATCAGTTTTTTTTTTTTTTTTTTTTAACACATAGTAAGGTTGCTAATGAAGCCCAGCTGTGAACTTGACAAGTCAGGGCGCAGCTGACACAGTGCAGCAGCACCACCACCAAGAGACATGATGATTTAATTATTCTACATTTAGAAATATTGTAAGAATCAGAGAGGTGGGGAGAAGTATGATACCAGCGAAGTCAAAGGAGTTGATGGATGTTTTATTACCATGAAGATTATTATCTTTTAAAAGTAATTAATGTATTAAATGTGGAATCTTGATGGGACCAAAACGACCATCTGTTTTTTGCCGATTAATGTGTGATGTTAATTATAAATGTGTCTGTTTTATGTACGATTTCTTCTACCACATTAAGTGTATTTATTTTTGTAACTTCAGCTGTGCAAAGATTCACATGTTTTTGAGCAACCATTAAAATAGCAACAAAAAAATCCTGACAATTTCCTCCTCCAGCAAGTGCTCTGGTCTTTACACTTTCACTTGACTAAATATGAGTTCACCACAGCTGGCTTGGCATCATAAGGAAATTGCTGCCGAATCACCACAGGTTTAAACCACAGGCTGCAGCTTGTGAACACTCCTTCTCTGAGAGGACAGTCACAACAGGCCAGATCAAGTTACCTTTCAATGAGCAATCTGCTCGTCATGTCTATTCATATTTCACTGCACTGTGTCACAGCATCACAAACACACGTTACAGAAATCACTTGAGGTGCGAGTTTATTTTGAAAAGAGAAGACTACAACAGAATAGGAGCTGCACACTGCTAAAAAAAGGGCTTAGACACTCTCAGGACACTCTCCAAACACCAGGTAGGCATAAATATGTAACAGGCTTTTTGTGCCTTTTATATATAATGTAAATGTTTGTTCTCAGCAGAAGAACTCTCCCACTAATAGAGAAACACTGTTAATAAAAGTACAACCATATTGGGGGTTATGGAATCAATACTTTCTCAATATCGACTCTTTGTGATTGAAACAACATCAGTTTCAAGATGAATATTAACACACTATCGAATACTATGAATACTAATACGAAATGCATTACAAGCTTCTATTTCATTACTTTAAACAAACAGATAAACCAAGAGCAAAAATCAAACCTCTGCAAAAACAGTAAAATTGAAGACATTGTTAGTCAGTGTCCACTGGGATCATGATGACATTTGAACTAACCTGAGATTTTACAGCCGTACACTTCGAACCGCATGGCGATCCCGTTCTGCCATAACACGGGCCTAATGCGGAGAAACCTAGTCAGTGTTGGTTTGGGCAGCTGCGTCATGGCGACGTCTGTCGGGTTTGTGTTCCCTTGGAAAGTCTGTATTTTAGACAAAAGCCATTAATTATTTATTATGTTTATTTAAAGAATTCACAAGGAAGAAAACCACTGATACCAAAGCCTCACATCAAGCTGTGTCCCAGAAAGAAAAGAGGAAGAGACATTTCCTTATTTAGGCCACGCTCCTTCAAAGAGTAGTCTATACAGGGTATCATCACTTAACAGGGCTTCTGTAGCAGATTTCGGGTCAATAAATCTCTGCTCGTTTTCAATTCACCACTTTGAAGTGTCTCATTATGGACTATATTTATATGCATAATAAAGGGGTGGATCCAGGCTTTTAGGTAGACAGGTTCTTCCAGATACATAATAGGTCCCTTTCACAACATATTAATCACAGCACCAGCGTAATGGGCATTCAAATTCTCACTTCACTTACAGCAAAGTAAATACAAATCTTTTGACTGTCAATAGACTTGGTGTGTGCTGAATGGTCCATGTGAACTGATGAGAACCGGTCCCAATCCAAAGATAGATATGTAAAGATCTATTGTGATTAAAGGTCTGTTTTGCCTTTGAGATTAGAAATAAATGTCTCAGTTTCATGCCAAGCTAAAATGTAACCACCAATGAGGACAAACATTGATGAACACATTGCCTGTTTGACTTTGTTTATTACCACGATTAGTGCCTTAGTATATAGGTTTTAAAAACACAGAGAAAACAATATTATATTTCTTAAGAAAACTTCAGCTAAGTCTCAGAAATTGGCAAAATTGCACTTTGTTTGACCTATTGGATTCCATATATCACACAGGCACGTTCCAATGGATTTTCTTTTATATTTTTTCCCCTGTAGGGGTTACTAAAGCCAGTTACACAGCAAGTTATTTTCTGCCTTTGAGTGAGGAATCTGACAGGCTCTCGCTCAATATAAAGCAATATATCATGATTTTTTTTTTTTTACTCATGACTCACCCAACCCTTGAATCAACATGCTGACCTTTCTATCTAAAAGGCTCCAGCCCGAGCCATACCACCATTAGGTTTTTGAAACATCTTAATGCATGTACTACAAGAGATCTAATCCACAATGAAATATTGCACTAAAACATTCAAAGACCGGACCATTAGTACATCAAAAGCAGAAGTCTTGTCATTTTGTTCCCAGGGCAATAGTTGTCACATGTATGACAAAGTAAAATCATCCACTCTCCACATGTCACTGCATCATTCCACTCAGCACTAACTATTAAAAACCTCTCCAGTTAAAGATGGGAACCTGAACAGCAAAATCAGCATTTATGAAGTGGGTTCACTCTTTAGAAAAGCCCTTAAGTGCCTGAATAAAATAAAAAATAAAAATACCAAGCCTGAAGTAAAATTCAAACAACCATGCATTTATTTAAACTATTTTGGTTTTACCATATCAATTAAGATAATAGAGCTATGACTAGGACATTATGGAGTTCAGCAGCACTCAAAAGGAGACCTTTATTTCTTTGCTCCTGTAACATTTGAAGGTCTGCCTTACCTTTTCTTATTAAAGAGACATTCTGAAATGATGGAGAGCCCAATTTCTATCAGTAAATGTACAGATGGCCATCCCTTTGGTTGGCCAGCAATGAAAGCATTACAAAAATATATCGGAAAAGGATTGACCCCTACCTTTTGCTTGGAGCCTTCTTTTAATGTGATCCAATCTTCCCCATTGGAGCTCACATCCACTTTGTAAGCTTTCACGTAGTACATCTTTTTGGTTTCCTTGGAGACGACGCCTTGTGTTCCAATGGCAGAAACAAAACGGAGGAAACCAAGGTCCACCTGAGGGGAAGAATAAACAAGCCCTGATATTGTAGGCCACAGATACATAGAAATAAAGACCTGCCAACCAGGAAACAATCATTCATTTACAATGTAAAAATATCAAATTATATAACTACACAATTATAAAACACCCATGAATTTGTGCACAATGTGTTTGTGAAGGAACAACATAGTTTTAATCACCCTGCCTTGCTAGGGTAGTTCAAGATTCAAACATAGATAGACAGACAAATAACAAATCAACAAAAGTTTAATAAAATGGCAGTAAATTATCAATAAACTCTTGAACAAACTCGGATTAACTTAGATTCAATTTCTATTAAAAGAAGTTACAAAAATGCAACCCCCCCCCACACGCATGTACACACACACAAGCACAGTGTGAGCTCGGAGCCTGCCAGAATAATTCAGGCCAAGGAGCAATCACGAGAACAAATGCTCAAGCTGATCGTTTTACAGAAATATGTCTCAGTTTCATGTCAAACAGAAAGATTTTAGTTTTATCTGTGAAATGGTAAAGAGATCCCTACAATCCGCAGCCTGAGCTTCATACCACACTGTGCCACACAGCTCAATCAAAGATGTCTCTGAGTTCACCTCATTTTCGAGGCATGCTTCACTTTAGTAATGTCTGTGCACATCAGTGTAAAAATCGCACATGCTCCAAGCACTTTGTGAACTTTTAACATAACTCAATAGCATAATTCGTCAAACATTTCCCCTCTGTCAGATGTCTTTAACCCACAACTATTTCTGTTTCAAAGCTTCTTGGTTTCCTGCGATTTGCAGAGCACGTTAGACATTTGATAGTCGTTTTCATTTTCCATAGATGTTCCCCCCCATTGGCCCACTGCCTTATATATTTCCTTCAGGTTCTAGTTGCTCACTGTCAGTTTTGCCATCGTCTGAATTACAGTTGCAGATTCCATTTTAAAGCCATATTTATAAACTTTTAAAAACAGTTTGATTTTAAAGTCACATTTTTAAACTTTTAAAAACAGCAATAGACTCCTTTAAAATGTCTCCATAACTGAAACCATTGATTTGGAAGAGTTGCACAGAGCGGAGAAAGTGTGAATGACATAAACTGACTTACAAAACTATATGACCATCTAGCGTTTTATTCATCAATGGTTAATTTAGATTATGTTAACTGAGATTAATAATAATAATATTTTCTTCAATCTGTTACAGGAAGACAATCATAAAGAGACAGAAGTTTGTGCCAGAAGCAAAATGTAAACCTGCCAATGTTGGAATACTTGGACCCAGAACAAATCCAAACAAATCCAAATCCTAACCTGCCAATAACAAATTAGAAAAAATACAGTACTTGAAGTACAAATATCCTATACCAAGTAATGGAAATGGGATATGTGGAAGAAAATAAATGCTTAATCTGGACTATCAATATACAAACACACACACACACACACACACACACACACACACACACACACACACATACTCTCTCTCTCACACACACAAACACACATATAAAGGTGAAAGATCTGCCCCGTAGTCTATAGACCTATAAACAAATTTCTCCCAAAATACTTCAGTGAATCCATTATGGCGATAAATGTCTTGGGGCAGGGAAAGGAATGGAGAATAATTTGAAAACACAGACGTCTGTCTGGGAAAGAATCTGTAGACACAAACATCTCCCCCAGTTTACGAGACGTAACAATGTGAGGCATTCTCTGCAACTGTGATTTGGGACAATGATAGAAAAGCGTGTTTAAAATGTGTGTAGTAGTGAGGACATCAGTGTGCCCTGGTTTAAAACTGAAATGCAATTATCAAGTCATATCCGCTTACAGAGAAGTATTTGTAGTTCATGTGAATACCTAATGTTTTGGGATTTTTTCCCAAGAGGTCAAAAGAGACATAGTTCAAGATTTAACTAAAACTTTGACCCATTCACCAATTTATAAGCCCAGTAGTTGTCAGTGTTGTAGCATTTGCATGAACTTCTGCCTTATACTGAATGGAAACATAGCATAGTGTATTGAGTTTCAGTGGGTTGGGATGAAGTTTGGATGAAATCGGGGCCTTAGTCCTTTATAAAACTATTTTATTGGGCATTACAGGAACATATCATTGCTTCTTGGAGTCCCTGAGCTGAACTGTCACTTCCCCAGATGCCACATGTTACCCTTTGAAATACAGCTGTTACATTCTTGGTAAAACATTATCTATATGGTCAAACTTTCAATTTCATTAAATAAACAAGTTCGGGAGGGGTTTCTTAATATTTCCTGCACCTTCTTTGCAAATATGTTAAAATATACTATAACCTTTTATGGCAATGACTGAAAGTTATTTTTATCATTTAGAAACATCTCACTACAATATGATACAATACTACAATTCAATAAAGCATCTGTAATCTATATCCTAGAATTGAATGTCAATATGTGGAAGCAGCTCAAGAGCCCCTGCACTTCCATGTCCAGGTGAAGAAAACAATGAGATGCAGGTCTTTGCTGTGGGGATGCGTTAATCCAAACAGATCTTTTTATATCAGCGGTGTCTGGCAAGGGCGGTGTAAAATAAGAGTCTGCGAGGATGAAAAGCGAGTGGAGGCTATTTCTGTAATGCCGCTTTAATTGCTTTGATGAGGAGCACATCGTGGTGTGAAAAGTGTTCTTCCAATCAATTCTTAAATTTCTTCAGCACAGAGAAACAAGTGTACATTATTTAGTAATTATACTTCCATTTGCCCAATTTACATAATGAAATATAATCAAGCATTTCAAAGCCTCTTTTATTTGCTAAGGTAATGGATTTCTGCTTGCAGTTAAACTTTTTATGATATAATTGTATATAATGCCAGAATATCATATACTAGGACAGTGGCAAAGCGCCTTTGTTAATTCACAACTTGTATTCATAGTGCACTGGAAAATAAGTCATGTGAAAAAACATTATTTCAATCTGGAAATGGTTGAACTAATGACCACACAATGTGAACCCGGGAGATGAGTAATAAACTGCTGACGTTGAATGCCTGTGATCAGTGAAATAAACTTGCACACTGATATTGTTTAAAATGTTAATAAAAACGCTACATATCTGGGATTTTAAAAATGGCACTTGCTAAATAAAAGACATGTTATACGCAGTTACAAATCCTACATTTGGGGGTGCAGCCACGTGGCAGCTCAACTAAATTATGTTCCTCACCCCTGATTAAAATATGTCCATCACTTCTATCATCTACACATGTATGAAATATGTGAGCAGCAGCTAAAGAACAGGGTGACCTTTGCGATCCCTCCATGATTTATTCATGACACTCGATTTTACTAGGTCAGAACAGACAGAAGTGAAACACTGATTTAACAGAAAGGTCACAAGAGGTCAGCAACATAGCACACAATGCAGGAACTGTAAATAAACCTTTCCACTACAGCATTAATAAAATAAACAATTATCGTGATGGAAAACTCACCGTACAAACACGACTGACGGGGCGTTAATGACCAAAGGTACATGTATTTAAGTCAGTGGCATTAGCCAGCTAAACAACAACAATCGGGTAATCGGGTTTGAATATTTGTATGTCAGATGGTTCTGGTTTCCCCTGGTGATGCTTACTGAGTGCTTGGAGCTGTAAATTATCATCGAGGATAATTTACCTCGAAAGGTGGGCGTTCACTGTCAAAAGGGGCACGAGACTACAAGCATATCCCTCAGGCAAAAAACAACATCAAAACAAGATTCTGGGAATATGTTGGAGCTTCAAGATAAAGATATGAGCTGCAGTTTCTCTCTTACAGGAGATTAAAGTCTCTTAATGTCTTCAAAAGACAGACAGATAATAACAAAGACAGATGGGCATTTCCTTTTCTGTGATGGTACCATTTTCTTGTTTAAAATGTCTGTAAAGCTTTGCGCACCAGCAAGAAAAGCAATGAATGAATAAAGTTTTTTTCATCATTATATAGAGTTTATTTTTTCTCTTACTTGGCTGAATGAAAGATTTCCAAAGCCAAGTGCAGTAACATTGTTATACAAGGCTAGACACCGGTAAGAGAAAACTGATTTTCCATAGTCTGTGTTTTTACACATTTTGCACACAGTTTGATGACTGGGGAATCGGGTCGGCCCGTTCACAGGCCAGTGGAGGTCTAGGCCAGTGAAGACAGACATGATGTTTAATCAAAGACTACTACCTTGAAACTTATGCTGTGTGTTAGCATTACCACAAATGCTGAAGTGTGTTATTACAATGACAAACGTAACAGGAAAGGCAGAAACACATCAGCTTCATGGACAGCTTGTTAAGCCTGGTGTACAATTAGATAACATCGTTTTAGTGAGCAGTTTTATATATGAGTTAAGTTACATGGATTCACAATCATCCTTTGTCATTTCAAAAGATGACAGTTTATAAGCTCCTTAATTAAAGTTTTAAAGTTTTGAATTACATTAATTTGATATTGTCTGAACTGTGCAGTAGACACACAATCACACCACAAGCCTGGTGTTATTCATTGTTTTGTTGCGGCTTTGGAAAGATAATGCCGATTTCGCTGTTTACCTTTCTCATAATTGCATTGCTGGGGGTCTAATAAATTCTCAGCATAAGAAGTCCATCATGCTAAGCTCCTTCCTGTATATTGTGAGTGGTGGGGGGGGGGAAATAGTCACTTCTGTGTGGGCTACTCTGGGAACTCCAGGGACTATGATGAAAAATTCTGCAGATTTTAGAAAAACAAAAAGCTAATCATAAAAAAGTAACTCTCATATGTGATTTAAATTAAAATACCATCTGGTTCTGGTTGGACTGACATTGTTAACTGCCAAGATCTTGGCAAATGCATACATGATTTACTTACATATAATACAGTAAATAGAAAGCAGGAAACAATTCCCTTTTGAACCACAGAAAATGAATATGATTTTAGATTAAATTGTGTAGGGTAATTTATCCACTGGTTTTGGCATAACACCAAGTTTTGCCTTAGTCTACAAATTTGTGTCGATTTAATAGCTTGTACTCAACTAAAGGTAGAGCTCAAGTATCACTTTTGCAAATTAATAGATGGCAAAAATAGTTCTAAATGTAATTTCTGAATGTAAATAAACTGCTTTTTCATTAAAGCCGTAATGCCACTGTGGCTTTTATTATGCACATGTTCCACACTTCACATTTTATCTCTAAAGCCAGGCTTAATTTCTGCTCACTTTGAAAATATTTGAAAAATTGAGCTTTAAAAGTTCCAGGCATACAGTACTTGACATGAATCAACCTGAATCATTAAGCGTTTTACTTACTAGAAGGGACTTTTAACTTTGTTTCAAAGGATAATACATATCAAGCACACTAAAGAGAGCAAAAATCAATCCGTTTCAATTTATTTGACTCCCCCACCCACCAGAGAGAGGACTTAAATATTTCACAGCTTTCACATATGCTTAATAAACGGTGGGAAGTAACCCAAATCCTCAATGAACAAAGAAAACAGGAACAATTTTTCATTCTCAAGCTTTCATTGTCACGTTTCGGCAATGTGATTTCAGAACTTCTGTAAGTCAAGAAAAGATGACCCCCATAAGTTATAAGATGACTCTCGTGGACACATGTGCATTTGCTAGGGGGATTAAACTGTCTTTTAAGCCTTCGGACCATTCAGGAAAGCACAGAAACCTAGAAAAAAAGTATTTTTTTATTAATCAGATGTGTAATGGAATTCCGAAAAGGAAAACCGTGTTTGTTCTGCTTATCTTATTCAAAGTGCTTATCAAAAGCAGGATTTACAACAGCTGACTGAGCTGTTTAAATACTTCACTAATGCAAGGCAAACGTTAATTACAGTTCCATATTTTAATTACTCATCTCTTGGCACATGGGACTGTGAGCTGAAAATAGCAACTGAACAGTGCTAATCGTCAGTAACAATGGAGAGCGGACATTGTTGCACTAATCTGACCACAACTAATTGAAAACACATTTGTACATCCTGCAAAAACAGGATATCGTTACGATCGTTATTTTAGTTCCTGACGCGGGCTGTTTTTCTTTCCCCCCCTTGCTTCTGCAGAAGGGGTTAAGGAGAACGATTTCTTCAGGCAAGTTCATAATTAATGTCTAAACAGACTGGTCTCCACTGTATGGAATTCAACACATTGTTTAAAGATAATATGCCAGGGTACGACAGGGTAAGGAAAGCAAGGAGTCAAACGCACGGGGAATTCAGAAAGCATGGGAAAATCAGCCTGCTCCATCCACAGTAGTTCCCAAATTGGCCATTGATGTTTTGTTACATAAATCAAGATGTGACTATGTCTTCTTGCACTGTTTTGTGTTGCTACTGGACTGTACTACTATCCCAGATTTCTATGCATAAATAAAACTCTATTACTGTACATACTCTGAGAGCTAACACACGGATAAGTTTGGAAGAAACTATCACAGTGCCTTAAGAACATGCCATACTCAACCATACAAAGAGTTTGGCTCTAAAGACTACAACAATTTGAAATTATTTATAAGGGAACACACACATCTTTACAGCTAGTAAAAGAGGATGAGTGTTACTAACGTTGGTACAATAAAGGAACGGTCTATGATGATGGTTTGTATTCTTTAAAGCTATAAAATTGATACGCAAGGTAAATATTACAAAGCACAAAAATGTGTGCCACAAATTACTGAAACTATGACATAAGTTACAAATGCCTTTCGTTTTGACATTTAATTTTAGAGACAAAACACTGGTATCTAATTAATGTATTATCTGTGATTAATTGCGGTTATCTTAGTTAGCGTTTTCGTAGAGTTCTCTTTCTTTTGTTATTATGCTACATTATGTTGGAAGTATCCTTTCAGAAAATAGCATACTTGCATAAATCTGTAAAACTCCAAAGGGCTAGTTTTGCATGTTATTTCCTATTTTGTTGCATTTAGAAAATCTCCCTATTATACCAACATATGTTCTTCTCATGTGTGAGATCTTTTCATTCATCAAATATTAATGAAAGAACCTTTTCAAACACAATACAATAAAATAATAAATACAATTTGGCCTTGTTGATTAAAACTCCAAGGAATTTCTTCAAAAGTAATTTGAGTAACCAGATGGGCCAACAGATTAATGACCATATGCAGTTTTACTGCAGATTCATGATCTAATACATACTGTACTAGAAGATGGATACAATAACACAACAGAACTAGAATGTTTGTTAACATTTCAAACCATGCAATGTCTAACACAGTCATGTGAAGCTTGCTCAATGCTTACTTTACATTTTCTTTTAGATTCTATAGAAAATAGGGCATACAATGCTGTATTGACCATTAAGTCCTCTAACAGATGAGTAAAAGGTCTGTGATGTACCCCATGCCATGGGAGTTAATTATTATAAAAGCATGCTGCAGTATGTGTCTCCCCTTTTGCTGCACTAAAATATGATAGCATTAAAATGTATGAAAAATTGAATAAAATATTAAAAAGCCCAGGAATAAAACTGACAGTCATTAATAATATATCTGTCTGGCACAAATGAATTCAATATTGAATTAAATAAATAATGCATTTATTAAACTGATCTAACTATACGGATATACAAGAATATGATGAATTGTATTCTCTGTCCGTACAACCCATAGAAAACACATTGTTGTAGAAGGCTCATAATGTTCTTAATCAGCACCCAATTGAACATGTTACTCTGTTAATGATACTTATTACAATTAAACTCCTTAAGGGGTATTCGGCACAAAACACCAGATTTCTTTAAATTATTAATTAAACCCAGACAGCAAGATTATTTTGTTTCCGTAGAAACAGATGTGTAGTCTTCAACTTTGACTCATGATTGGTTTCATGAAATTGCAGTAACTGGCAGATCACAGCCGTTATAACCTTTCGGGTGAAGGCTTACAGTACAAACCAGTATCTGTTTTCTGCGGAAAACCCTGAACGGTTAAAAATAACGATTGCTACAGCTCTGTGGGGGATGTTATCTCTCATCAGAACGGCTGAAATCACTAAATTAGTTTTGTAAGCAGATAAACAAATGTCGGACCTAAAAGTACATTTTCACTCATAAATAATATAAATTATGCAATCTTCTACTAAATATATTTTATGGGGCTGTTTAACAGATCCTCATTACCAAAACCACTTACTGTAAACAGACAAACATTTAATGTCAGTTAACTCAGTCTTCACTGAACTGAAATTAAGATGGTAATATATGAGATGTGGCCGCAACAACTATTATTACATAATAATTGTAATAGAATGGATAGGAGACATTTAATTGGACTGGCTCAGTCCAAGAAGCCTCTGGGAAGCAGAAAAACATCATTTAGTGACACCTGTATAATTTGTTGTTGGTTAGGTTGATTTTATATGTGTAATCTGCATGAAATGTAAGTCTGCTGGAAAATAAACAGCGAAAAGAGGATGAAAGAGAGACAAGGGGGAGTTTTTCAGTGTACTGACAAATCTAATTGAAAGGGTTGGCTCAGTTATCTGAGACAAGTTAACATCACCTCTCTGGCTCTATCAAGATTGTAGGCCTAGTTTGGGAAGCTACATGCTCTGATCGTGTAAAGATAAGTGATCTTCCGTCAGTCTATATAAAACAACGATGTCTAATTTTAGCTGAGACGATGTCTAATCACCACACTGTAATTAATTAGTCAAGATCCATGCCTGGAATACTTGGGACACTTCAACAGGCCCAACCTGGGACAGGAGACGAGGAGACATCACAGTTTCGGTGTGTGTTTGCCTCAATGCCATGTGCAACTCTAAAAGACAGATCATCTCTGTCTCGCACAAACTGAGAACGAGGGTGTTCCTGTGAGAGTTGACAACATCTCATTGGAGATGAATGCTTCACAAATCCTACAGAGGATGCAAGGTGGTCAGGGAGGTACAATACAGAGAGAACATTATTATTATTATTATTAAACATCCCACCAAACACCTTTGTTTGGTTCACTTCGTCATTGTGGCCAAAGGCACTTTGTTTTACAAGAATTTCCTCTGTGAAACTACTGAACTATGGTCTGTCCATTCATTTCTTCAACGGCTTGTGAGATTTCCTTCAGACTTTAAAGTAATTCCACAGGATATCACCCAAGTGCGTGTTTTTTCTTTTTGTCAATGACTCAGTGGCGCATTGTTATTTTACACAACCCCCAGGTTTCCTGCACCAAACAATGGGATCCGCTTAGACCTCCTGTTCACCCAGAGCACAGAGGCCATTCCATTGATTAAACACGAGGAAGAACGATCCGAAAACAATATTTTCATAGCAATAAGGAAACATCACTTATAGAGCACCTTGAGCAAATATTTAGTTTTGGTGTGCGATTCGGCCCCATTATTGGACCCCAAGGAATACAATGGCGACATCTTTAGCAAAAGAGGGTCTGTTTATGCAAAATGCAAAAATTGCCTTTTGGTAAACCTGCAGGCTTTCAATAACTAAATCATGAATAGTATCCCAAAAGGACATTTATTAAATAGATTTATAGGCACTAGCCGAGAGTGGTGGTTTGGTTCTGGATTTCTCATTTTCCATCACAGCAGTCTAACCACAAAATAAAACAAGGCTGGGCAGAAAGATGCTTTTAGATAATAATAATAATAATAATAATAATAATAATAATAATAATAATAATAATAATAATAATAATAATAATAATGTATTTTAATAATTTGCTTATACGTGTTATATTTTTTCTTCTTTTCATTTTAAATATTAAGTAACATTTTGGAAAGTATTTAATGTATTCTAACGATGTAAACCAGAGGGAATTCCCAGTCTCCCTGGGCCCAGTTGACGCAGCAGGGAAACAGACACTAAGGCTGATGTTTGAGATCCAGGATGAGCTAATCAAAAGGAAACTACAGACAAGCGTTGTGATTTTTTTATGGCTGAATTCTTGGCCTTGAGGTCACCACAGAATCTAAAAATTTACCACAGGAAATAATCTTGCAAGATTTCAAGTACCTTTGGCAGAGATCATCCGGTGTCCATTAACTGCCCATAAAAAAGTGTTTATAAATTTGGTATTGAATGATGTATAAGTTCCCTGTGAGAGCTGTGAATCATTTATTAGTCTGTGCATCAAGTGCAATATGCATTTTGTTTGCTAAAGGGTTTTTCTCTAGTAATATCTTACTGTCTAGGAAGACAACAGTTCCTTGAACGGAACGTCAACGTTTCCATATTGTAAATCGTAAATTGTTTCATAGTGTTTATCATCTCCTTTTACGGCATTCTTACCTGTATCCACTCTTTGCTGGAGTCTTCTGATGGAGTCCAACCGTTTTCGATGTAATTGAGTCGGGATCTCTCTGGTGACCAGTTTGTGTTATACTGGGAAGACGAAATAATGTGGTCTGAAGGGATCTCTTCCGATTCCATTCCCAGTGGCTCCATGCAGTCGAAATCTATGGTTAAAAAGAACACACCACCCCCCCAGAAGTAAAATAACCGCTATCAAGGAAAGGAAAGAACCCAGCAATCTGAAGCTCGAATCTCCTGAGACTCGCATTCAATTCCTGCACAAGGCTCTTTTCAAAAATAAAGTGCTGTTCTCTGCTTTCTAACTGATTTGCTCTTTGCTCAGGAAAAGCATTTAATAGACCTTCAGTGAAAGTGTATTATGTAAAGAGATAGTGCTTGATTTTTTCTTCAGTACCAAGTAGACCATTTATCTTGGAACAAACCGATCCTCGTTCTCAGCATATTGCAATTTCTGCTTTCTTCAGGGCCGAATCATTTTTCTACCTGCTATGTATATATATTTTGTATTACTGCAAAGATGTTTGTTTGCACTTAATATCAGTCCCTTGGTGCCACAGTCTGGGACTATTCCAGACTGGAGGAGACATGACAGCTTCACTCCCTGACCAGAGTTCACAACTGCCGAGACTGCAGCTCTCACACAAGCAGGGTTTCTAGTCAATAGGTGGGAAGCTCCGATCTCGTTGGTGGAGACCAGATGGAGCCGCCATCTGTGTTAGCTCACACGAGTCAAGCTAGTGCAATTCTAGGACTGTGTTACATGGTTTGCATGCTGCCTATTATGGAGTTGGAGACTTTTCTGAGCCTGGTGGGAGAAAACATGTTTTTAATTTATTTTAAGTTCCTCTTTACTTGGGGCTGTTTTTCTTGGGGAACAGTATGAAATATGCCTAGAATATCAACTCCATTATTTCACCACAACTTTTCCTCAAGCTGGATTCTTCGTCTAACTGTTGACCATCATGTAAAACATTTTATATTTAATTATACAATCACTTAATAAGGAAGCACAGCCTGGAGTCAGACGCACAAAAAAACAACAGGCAAAACAAACACAACTGGAGGCCATTCCACAGAGTGCAGGACCTTCATTGATTTGATCTTTAATGTATAGAAAATCTATTAAGAGTCTTTGTTTTTTCCCCCTCTTACAAGTCAATAGAAAGAAGTACATTTACGGTAAGGATTTTGTCATGCTCATATTAACTGTGCTTCTAAATCAATTAATCACGTTTTACATAAAACCAGAAGGCAAGTGAACAAAGACTGACAGGTTTGCTGAGTGTGTACAAGAACCATTGTGCTTAACATTTCTAAAAGGGAACGTAAGCCGTGCATTTGCAGAGCTATGTCTTTATTTTCAATCTGTTGTGCTTAGCTGCAGGGCTGTTGAAAAGTGTAATCATCACTGTGCTCTATTTTGAGGATTCATTTCCCAACATGCTGAAAACGCACATTAATCCCTGTTGGTGTTTTTAACCATCTGGGAAAATTAGCCCTTTAAATTAACACTCCTACTCCTGATAACATGAAAATAAATGTGTCTGTCGACAGATTTACAAGCTTATGGTGGCAGTACATATGAAATGTTTAGTTTGGCTTTTTTTTTTAAATGGGGGTTTAGGGTCAGGTCCCAGGGAAATTAAAAATAGTCTGATAGGATGACACTTATGAGACGCCAAAGCACCACAAACACGTGGAGTCTCACCTTCTGGTACAGTTTTCTCAATGACGGTGAAGTTGGCTGAGAATCCCTCTTTAGCTATTGCGTTGTCAGTATTCAGGGTCATGGACAGGATACCAGTATAGGCTTGGATGCGCCCAGGGGTGTTCTGTCCACAGTATCGTCCTATATGTGGACCCACTGAAGAAAGGAAAAAACAGGGATACGTTAAAAAAAAAAATCCAACTCAAATGTGCCATGGCAGTATCTGAAACATAAACAAGTTACAATACTTCACAACCTCCCGTTTTAACATCCCCCTAGAAAGTACGATCACATGCTAGTAAACTGTTTTTGCATCAAAGAGTGAGACCACCACAGAGATAGGTCTTGGGAAAAGTGTGTTAAATTCCAGACTGGCTGCTCACACAACCGCACTGTTAAATAGCAGTGAAGTAGTTAAGCGACACCCTTTTAAGAAGAGTGAAATACCTCTTTTTAAGACAAGGACTCCGTTTTTTTCTTTTAGTCATAAATCATCAGATGTTTTATGTGATTGCTATAAAAGTCTAAATGCAGTCAATGCCTCTGCAGCCTTTTATTTCTCCAACGCAACACAATCAAAAGGCGGCACTAATGTAGAACAAAGTGCACGGAGAATTAGATCATGACATGTTTCACTGAACATATTAAGTGAGTGTTTGTTGCACTTAGGAAAGCTGAAGCTTAAACTTGTCTTTCACACCTTACTCAATAAAAGCAATCATGAAATCCTTGCTGTCTACACTTATCTGTGTCTTATCCCTGTGACTTAAATGGAGTACAACAATTTGATTTAAGGATTTCTATTACGCAGATCGTACTGTGTTGCAGTTACATGGACTTGAAAACAGAAAAAACAGCAATATTCTGACCCAAATACAAGGCATACAGTTTAAGGCAAAACGAGAGATCTAAAATTATCTGCATGACTCACAATCCTATGAAATTTTAAAGAGCTTTTTGTGAACTTTGCATTCTGCTTTTGTTTTAACGGAAAAGTGCCCCTGGATAACAGAGTGGTACTCTGGCTAGCACTTGTGTCTACACAGAAGACAGGGACTGTACAGTTTGATACAATGGGGAATTCAATTTCTCAAGTCACATGTAAGCTCCAGCCTTCTGTGCTAATGCAATATTGATCTGAGTGGCACCAGTGGTAATATGTAGCTTTAATAATTTCTTTACACATCAAGGTTACACTTCCCCACATTGCCATTGTTGTAACCCTTTTATCGTGATGGAATCATATGAGACATTAGTAGGTCTTTTCCTGCATGCCACTTTTAAATTATTCATATCAAGTAAAAAATAAAATAAAAATAAATTTCTGCCTTGTGCAGCTAAGACGTCTTTAGTTACTAGATTCAGCATTCTTTTAAAAGTCTGGCACTGTCTTTAATACCCAAGCGATTAACTGTGCAAGTTGCCATTCACTACCTACACAATACATCGTCATTGTCATCTTTAGTTACACATTTAGACTCGAGGTGACAGAACAAAGCTCATGCTCTTTCAAACAGAGATGGCAGAACTGTACATGGGATGCAGTTTACGTCATGAAGAGCCCATTGAATTCAGTCTTTCTGAATATGTGAGGGAAGAAAATCCAAACAAAACCCTCTTCATTAACCAATGTGGCACATTAGCAGTTTCTGTTTGAAAGGAATGTCAAAAATGCATTTGGCAGCAGCAGACAGGATCTGCTTTTTTGGCATGGCATGAAACTGGGAGAAAATGTTACATTATTGTCTGCGAGCTGAGGTCAGCTAAACATCTCTACAGCCAAACAACTTTATCGGCCTTCGCATGCCCACTCTCTAAAGAAAACACTTTGGCCTCAGACTTAGTGGCTGGCGTGCAAGCACATACACCCCTTTTTCTTGGCCTTTGTTTTGACGTCTCTATATTGCCCGTCCTGAAAGCGACATTAGGGAGAAGGAAACGGTACAGGTCCAGATAAGGCCGCAGTCTCCGCATTTTAATGAGGTGCTGGTCAATAAGAATTTCCTTTCATTCTCCTGGGGGCTCGGTCACAATGTAGACTGAGAGCTGATAAAATCGTGAAGTGTCAGAGAACCACTCCAGCATGTGCCTTTCTGCGAGGAATACGCATTCGTGTTGTGTAAACATCCACATCCTTGATTTTCAGCTTGCATGACAGAACACAAGTTCAAGCACAGACTTTCGCCACAAGTGAGAACATTTTGTTGGCTCTCTAAAATGACTGGCTGAGTAAAGCTTAGCAATGTGCCAATGCTTGTTCTGGGTCAAAGTGTTTTACAAAGTTCTTTATTTGTCAGGTTCAGATCTTCTCTTTCTGGAAGTCTAGACCTACCACTGCTTTTGCAACAACTACTACTATCAATTCGATATGATTTCCACAGCTAGCACTATTGCAGGCACTGGACACACACCATATCTTACAGTCACATACCTCCAGGAAACCCATCCCAGATTTCTAGGCGATCGTAGTGGCAAAACACCCCTGTGGGAGGGGTGGTGTCAGGCTCCAGCTCGAAGTTCTCAAACTCGATTATAATCTCTGCCATTTTGGGGGCAAAGATCATGTAAGTGCATTCCAGGTTGTTGGGGTACTTGTCCGGGAATTGTGGAGATTTGATAATTCCGCTTGTTGCTGTGAAGTTCCTGGAGCACTCCGGTCCTGGAAGACAACATATGTTTATTATTTCTTTATACATTTAGGCACAACCCAATTCCTTCCACCAGTACTAGGCATCCTGAAATGTATATGCAAATTACACACTATCATTAGACACAGTCCTCCGTACGATGTATACTAACTACACCCCCAAGGTGTTAACTGGATTCCTGGTTTGGGAAATGAGGAAAAGATGTTGTGAGCTTTGCAAGTACCTTAACCGTGCTTGTCTTTTTACAATGCCTGAGTTTTTGCAGCAAAGAAAACAATACACATCTGAGAAAATCGCATTCTAAGCAGCCGCAAAATCCTTGGCGGCTACAGTGCACAACGCGAGACACCCCCACTGCTCGAAGCTCCATCGTCCCCTGACTCCTCCTTAACTCTGAGCTTTTTCTCTGTCATTGATCCTAACGATTGTGGAAGTGTTGCGCTGCGTCTGCCAGCCGCAGAACATCTGGGAAGTCTGAATGTGAAGAAGTGGTGAAAGACTTTCATCAGCACTACCGAACACACAAAGGTATGAATAAACATCACACACGACTAATTTCGATTTCCATGGCACTCCCTATCATTAAGCTGCAGCCTAACAAATTTAAACTTGAGATAATTACAACTTCTCTTTTGAAGGGGGATGCACATGTGGCACACTTTTTAAATTAGCAAGTCAAAACATTTACTCACAGTGGGATTGAGGCCTTCTTTAAATTGAGGATCTTTTAACGTTTTTTGTTTGTTTTTAAAGGTTGTGTTAATGATGACAATGATGCTGATTATTCATGATTATTTTTAACGGAATTAGGTTTTATAGACTTTCTAATTGAAATGTTATCACTGACATAATCAATATGTTAATTCCATATTACTTTTAGATTGCCTTTAAAAGTTATAGATAACTCCTTAAACTGAATTACTTTAACTCCTTAAACTTTACATTTACTTAAATCATGCCTACATTTGTATAATTAAGTCTCAATTGGTGTACCTGTTGCACTAATGAAAAATGTTCATGTCCTTTTCAAATTAATATTAGAAACTTCGGTGTGGGGGGGCATATATGTTCAAAAACAATGATAAAAAGGTAAATTACTGTATAGTTACAGCAGGAAATAACCCCAACATGAGAATATGAATAAAATGTTCCGCTTCTAGTTCAGTTCAATGGTAAAATAAAACATTGCACTTGGTTCAGAGCTGGGTTTGTTACTTTTTTCTAATTATTGCTTTATGATGATGATGATAATTATTTAACCTTTAATATAACTTCACATTTTCCTTTCCCTGTGTCATGGTGGTGACGATCATGCTCAGAAATAAGTGACTCTGATGGCAGTTGTGCTCCAGTGAGTATCAGCTAACCAGGACCTGGCCGATGTAATACAAGATCAAACGTGCTGTTCACTTCAACAGCAATGGGGAAAAAAAATCTTCCATTCTTTCTTTCTTTCTTTCTTTCTTTCTCTCGTTCTCTTTTCTCTCTTTGTTTTTTAATTGCACTCTTTTAGATACAGAATGCGATTCGCACATTGAGGCTTTTCATTCACGTCAGTTCCTTCTAACTTCAGAAAACCACAAATGTAAAAAGCGTGATCAAAAACAACAGCTTTCTATCCCTCCCTCCTCAAAAACTGAAAGGAAATCAAATAAAGCAAGTAGTGGTGACACTTTTACAAGGGAAAAGTAAATTGAAAAAGCAAATCAGCTGTGCTGGGCCTATAAATAAAGCTGTGCAATTAGCCAAGTAACAATAAATTCTGGCCTTTGTAGTTCAGTCAACCAAGTCCTGTCTCCTCTACACACCCCTATGACTCTTGTGGCTCCTGCACTAATATAACTCCTCATGTCGTTCACTTTGATATCTTTTTGTCTTTAAAATGGAAAGCGGATACAGAACACTAGGCTCAGACAGCTGACTGAGTTTACACCATGTTGTAAAAAGAGATAAGAAAAGTGTCGATTCATTCTGCCTAAATGTTTAGCGTTTCATTAACAACCAGTTGTTAATGTGTTCTTCTCTTTGCCTCCTTAATGTATCTAGGTTTAATCTTATTTGAAACTACGCAACTTGATACTAACTTAATGTTCCGATTATATATAAAAACAAACAGGAAATACGTGTTTACTCCTCGAGCAAATAATTGATTTGATGTTTTGCTACAAAGCGAAAAACAGGGTTTAAAATATCTTCAGTTGATCTGCAATCTTAATTCAAGACTCCTAGTGTTCCCAGGAGATCACAGCCTCCTGTCAAATGCATATCTTTATTAGAAGTTACTAAGATTTAAGGAGAAAATTGAAGTTCGAAATTATGGGATGTTCTTTTATTTAAAAAAAAAGGAGAGTAACCACTGAAAATATACATCAACTTTGAATGTTAATTATTTACATATAAAAGTAATCAAAAACACCCTACCCCACAGCAGGGGCCTTGCAAATTAAACAATGTAAGGCCTGAATTAAAAATGGGCAAGATAAGAAGCTTGTCTCAGAGGCCGGTTTATATAAACCAATAACGTTGTTTATATGTTTAAGGGTGCATAAAGTGGATGCATGACACATAGGATATAAACCCTTAGAAGGGAGTTTATTAAGTGACTCAAATTAGGTTTCTGACTTTTCTTTGCAGCCTACTTCTTATCTTCCCCCTTTAGAAACATCACACTGCTTTCTGCTCACTGGTTTGAAATAATGACACGAGAGCAGAACAGCCTGAAGTGCTATTGCAAGTTTGGTGTGTCAAGTTAAAGATGTTTATTTTTAGTTGGCTTGTGGGTTGATCATTAGTGAAATACCTGCAGGAAAACCGAGAGAAAAGTTTGTATAAACAGAGGAGTTAATGATTTGATTTTGGACAAATAATCTAAAATTCCTGTGTCAGGCCTGAACGCTTTTCCAGAAGGGGAAGACAAACTACAGCAGGGTTCACACCGGAGACAGAGCCCTCAGACATTAACACGAGGGGACAGTGGTAGGCCTGTCATTCCCACACATACGTTCTGTCATTACTTTAAACCTTTTAGCCCCTGCCATCAGCCCCCTCCTTTTCTCCCCCTCTCTGTCGATGTAGAAAGTCGATGTCGAAAATGAATGAGGTTTTTGCCCTTGAAGAGAGAGTTTCTATCTTGAGTTTCATAAGGGAGATGACTGGGTTACTCCACCAGATGTGACCTCTGCCATCTAAGCACACAGGCATATGAAAGTTAATTCGAACACGTGCCCGGGATCAGCGCTTTGCCCCCCCGTCCTGTTGTTGACTCAGGTGCTGTCGTAAAGTGCTCAGATAGCAGCGACATGATAAATGGCATTAATAGACGAGCAACTGATGACTTTCCTTTTCAGGTGACGCAAGTATCCTATCTTTTAGCAATCTCTCCTCAAAGTGGGCCCGATGCACACAGCCTGTGCCATCATTTCAAGCACGTAACATACCCAGTTTAATGGACCCCTCCCGTGTTTGATGTGGTGCTGAAAATTGCTGTGCCTTTAACGAAAAGCATATGACTTAAACGCAGAGTAAAGTAAGATATAATGACAGAATAAACATAGACTGTCAATCCAGGGGGACGTCCTGTTTGTCATTTAAAATGCCACAAACATATACAGTATACCATAACCATTTAGTGGCGGTCCTTTGACTAAAGCAACACATGAAATAGGATTACACCTTCATAAACAGACATACTGGCAACAGAAGCTAGTTCGAATCTACAACAGTAGACAGCGGTGGAAAACAACACTGGTTGCCTGCTCTCTAACATCCATATGCAGAATCTGAGTTCACAATTAACCCATAAGCTTTGCGCTGATATATTCTATTCATGCTCTCAGGAACTCTAGGGTCAGCGAAGCGAGGCCAGCAATTTGCTGCCCATAAAATAAATTACCGAGCTAATTAAGATGCCTGGATTGAGAAACAGCAAAGTCATTTGAAAAGCAATCTAGAAATGCACAACCTAACAACTTTTCTCTCAATTAGGCACTTCGTCCCGCTACTGTAGTTGCTGCTGTCCATCTCGTCTTTATATTTAAAGTCTGTCCATGATGGGCTGCTCCTCAAGTACTTAAATACAGGGCCACACACACTGCATCACAGCTGATTTGTGCCCCATCACTTCAGCTCAAGGCAGAATAGGGGTCATAGGGATATTTTCAATACAATCCGTCTCCCGGGCAGCCAGAGTTTACTCCCTTTGCTATTCTGTGTTATCTGCTTGTATGTGCTCCCACACGCTACCATGCCTCCCTGGATTAAGACGGACTCACAATTCAACATTCATTCTATCTGGATCACCTTGGGGCCTCCAAGGACAAGCTGTGGATTTATACATTAGCTGCAGTGCCAGTACCTGCCTGGAAGCTACTAATGGAAATATCTTCCTCTCGCTAGGCTGATAAAGATCTGGTCCAAACAACATCAGTACAGGAAGGGGGCCAAAAAGAAAACAGGAAGGGGTTTCTTTTTATTGTGGTGTCCATTTGAATTTCATCTTAAGCGAAGACAATTTGTCCTAAGTGTGTGTGTGTTTGTGAGGTGAAAAGTCTGCTCTCTGTTCCAGCCGTCTCCCATTATTCTCGGCCCCGTCCCGCTGTCTGCTGAGTATCTTTAGTGACGAATGAGGACAATTTCATAAAATTGCAGCATTTGATTGTAAGAATCACATGAACACGCAGGCCTTTCCAAGACGCCGCAAATATAGATTTTTTTTAACACTCAGCTTGTTTTGCTTTTGGGACAAGAATGCTTCCTTGATTAAGCCCTGTCCTCTGTGGATTTTTGAAAGAAACAAGACTTTTCTCTATGATATGTCAGGTTGGGGTTCCCCAGAGACACAGCAATGGGTGTGTGTTGAAGTAATTGAACTTCTATAATAAAGTAAAAAGAGATAAGTGGCTGGTGTCTTCTCAAGAGCTTACGTTTCACATAATGCGGGATGTTGTAGTATCCCAAATTTCATTATAAAGGGTATAAGTAATAGATGTTTATTTAATTCTGTTTAAAAAGTATACCTAGATTGGTTTAGGTCTCCTTGCGACTTCAGTGTACGTGTTCAAATGACAAATTAAAAGGTTTCTCTAAACAGAATCATTATACAGAACACGAGAACCTTTCACTTCTTCACACACTGACCTGTTTTGAAGACTTCATAACGGATGGAGAATCCAGCTCCATGCGTTTCGTAATCCGACACGAACTTAATGTAGAGCTGATTGCCAGTAGACACCACCGGAGACGGCGCGATCTTCCCACAGTGCTTCCCAACCAGCTGGGCGTTTTCATCGCCCCCATCCCGCACTTCCACGTAGTCATACCTGACAGCACAAACACAGCAACCCAACACATTCAGTTTTCCTCAGGAATATGTTAAAAAGAGACAGAAGAAGCGACAACTTTGAAATATCAGATAAAGTAGTCTGGATTGCATATATATGGGCAGATGTATCCAAACTGATTTCTGCTATCTGAAAGTTGTGCCAGTTCAATTAATATAGATAGAGTATACAATGTGTTTGTAATGATGCTCTTTACCACAGTGGTAATCTATTCCCAAAGTATAACTCTACAGTGCAGTGTGTTTTTCATACATTATTATGATTGTCACAGGTCACATCCTTCCTGAGAAGAAGAAAAAACAAACCTACACATATCTTTTGCAAAGCTGTCAGTCTAAATGGTTTGATTTTGAGAAGTGACAGTGCCTTCAATTTAAATTACTTGCTACTGAATAGATAATTGTCTTTGATGCATATGAAAAAAGCGCAATGGAAAGGAAGTAATGCATCTGCTCTTGCAGTATATATATTGCAGAAACCCTCCTGCCCTCAGCCATAAAAAACATTCAGTCTCACCATATGAACACCCTCAATTGTGTGCACATAAATATGATAAATTACTCAATATCAAAACATAGGTTGAGAAAATAAACATCCTCAGTGTATTGCAAATGGAATTGTTCACAGGTTACGGATATGGAACATTATGAAGAATATAAGGACTTAAATATATATATATATATATATATATATATATATATATATATAGTTTTGATACAATCACACCGTGAACAATGTTTAGAAGCATCTGTGGATCAGTAACAGATGGGAAGAATCTTTATTGCTGTGTTTCATTATGACTCACAGGACAAGTGGTTTGGTCTAGATATTTGGGTTCATATTTCCACTGCATTTCATCACCCAAACTGTACTTTTATATACATATTATAAATCAAATATGGGAAACCAGCCAATCACAGCAGCATTTCCAAACATTCCCATACCTCTTATCTTGTGTATGAATGTCACCTCGTTCATCTTATCATCAGGATTTAAAAACTCTTCAGTTACCAGTGACATTTCAATTCACTTCAGTGCTAGTGGGTCAAGTGTCACAGGATGTGCATGTGTTTTTAATAGTTTAGTTACGTTTAACCAGCATGAAAACACATCACAGATCGACTACTGTAGGTCAGCTACAGTGTTTCCTGGACCAAAATCTTTTTTAGATGGGGAGAATGGTCTTGATTGTTAAATTCAACTACAATAAATGTTGTTGTTGTTCTCCCACTGTAAAGAGGGTTGTGTGTCTAATCCTGATGTGCGTGATTTTAAAGTTAATAGCTTGTGTGAAAAGTGTCTTTTATTGTATAAGAGATGTTATTCCGCACAGTTTGTACAGCACAAAATGCAAGTGATAACATCTCTTATACAGTAAGAGACATGCTTCACACGACCTTCATCTAATTCATTAATCTAATTAATTTACATAAACCTTATTATATTGTTTTTCCCCTTTATTTTTTAATGATATATTTGAGAACACAAAGTTAAACCTAGAGTGCAATCACTATATTCTAATACAGAGCTTATAAAGTTCTTGCTGTATAGCGCTTTTATTAGAATCATGACTTAAATTGACAACAGAAGCATTACCGTCTGCTGCAAGTGAAATTACATTTTCTAACTTTGACAACAAACAAGCATTATTGCCCTCTTCTTAGCAAGTGGAGAGATACAGACATTGAGAGCTCAAAGGGGAGCTGTATTAAAGCCCTGCTCCACCGCTTCAAATGCAACTCTCTGTGTGGGTCTAACCCCAAAACATCAACACAGTCTGCAACTAATTAAATAGGAAATTTTGAAAATGTTAATGAAGTCATGTCGCAGCAAGAAAACACACTGTGTTTACAAGGCTGTTAGTTGTTTATGACATCACAGGGAACAAATAAATAGAAAATAAAGGAACTGCCGGGGCATGCAAAAGCCTCGTTTCTGAAATGTGAATTTGGGTCCCCCGAGAGTATATAATGCAAGGATGACTTCACTTGGCTATGTGGCTACTTTTATTGGAAGTGATATCACCTCATCACTTAAGGCCCCGTGTCACTTTAGGTTTCCTCCGGATCATTTAACTGACATTGATGGACTTGTGTGGCCGGGGAGACATATGGATCTTTCGCTTGCCATATTTGATGCTGTACATCTCTTCGGCTGAGAGAGGCCGAAGGCTGCGGTGGCTCCTTGTTGTCTTGTAACTGTTTCAATTAGGAAATTGTTTTGTGTAGTGCACCATAACCGCTGTGCGATGGTGCGAGCATTCTTATAAAAGCAAACTGATAATGAGCTCATCATATTTGTTTTAGACGTTCGGCTTGTTTTGGATTCAGCCCTTTTCCTTTCAGAAGCAGCTGTGGCAACATTGCCTCCAACTTGTACAAATAAGAGCTGTTTTTACACAGCTACTTTATCAGCAGTTTATTAGGTTGCTCGTGTCCATCCTTCTGCAAGTTCAACAGAGGCAATTTGAACAAGAATGTTGCAGTTTACCAAGCCTTTACAACAAGATGGCCTTAAAAGCTTTCTTTGTCTGGGTAAAACATACCGATCTCTATTCCTACTGAGAAGGAACAGATATTTTGTGATTCCTCGCTCCCTTTCCTTTAATGTGGCCATGTCAAATGCCTCAATACACTGTCCAGTAAGCACAGGTACTTTATCGTAAGTGAGCGCTGTTACCATTGTACAATAATATCATTGATGTAGCTAAAGCTTTCTGCTTAATAGGAATGCACTTTTATTTTCAGAATTTATGAATAAATATAGGAAGGAAGCCAAGAGTAAAATTTGTGAGTCATAATCTGTCTTTTTTTAACCTACTTGTCGGCAGTAAATCAAGATGGTGCACTTCTATTGTAATGACAAAAGATGAGAAAGTCAGCTACAGTCCTAATTCTACTTGTATACAGGCATCATTCTGCATTTTAGCCATGTATTTAATACTGGAAAGTGTTATATTCGACTCATCACTCAGTTCCATGTCATCGTGATGTTACATTAACAATTCCAGTCCAGAAAAATGTCTTGCACATAAAATAAATGGAAAAGAAGAACAGGCACTTCTCCCAGTCCTGCCTGTCGCACGCTCTTTTAAAAGGCATGTTATAAAGATGATCAGTTTTTATCCCTTTCCTTTTCTCTGCTTGACGCTAGATTTTATGTTTGCATTTGTTGTACATTTACACGGCTCTCACATAAAACCCTAATTCACAATGTAAACCTTTGTTTTTAATAACGTCTATATGGGCCTCGACTGCTACACACTCAGAAAAATGCCACAGGGAAATAAAATGGAAGCAGCAAGTGCAACAAGGCCTGACACTTCCACACACACCTTCACCCCATTTCAAATGCCACTCCACTCATACCTGCACCGATCCAGTGTGCTTAAAGAGACGCACTGGCTGTGTAGTGAGAGTCATATATGCACTAGTCATCTGGAAGGTATTAAATGATCGTTTGCAGCTTGTTCGCCTCCTCATTCTGCCTTGAAATTGCGAAGGTTGCCAACCACTCTGCTCTTAGTCACTGTATAAATTCATTACTAATCCATTTCAGTAACCACCTGCGGGTTAATCCTACCTTGAGTATTTAATAAAGTCAAAACTGTTAACAAATTCCCTGCAAGTTTTGATACTCTTCCAGTTCTTCAGGAAACCCTGGGGATTCGTACAGAACCACACACTTTCTAACAACTGCCTATTTATCTTCACTGTAACATTTTGCAGGCAAGACAAGCTTTATGTCCTTTGGCCTGATCTCATTTCTTTCTTCCTGACCTTTTTGGTTAAATTTAGATTATACAAGAGATAATGCAGGTTTTCAAAACACGCCTCTGCTGCTAGAAACACTAATCCCCGAGCTTTCAGTGTAAGTAGCGCATTGTGTCTCGCAGCTGAGGTTGGAACGCCCTGCATAACAGTAATGGAAAAGGGAAAAAGTCTGTCCATATTGAAATTAAAAAACAACATCTTGTTAATGACCTTGACATTATTTTTGTAGGAAAAAGGGGTGCGGGATGCATGAAATGTATTTGCATCAGAAACACCTTTAAGGAGCAAGTTTACTTTAAACCTTTTTGTCCACCCCCCCCCCCCCCATAACGTTTTTGGAACATTGACTTCTTTGCTGCAGATTTTCAGAAATGTGTTATTTTCACTCAGCTTACAGCAGTATGTTTATTGTAAGGGCCTCATTTTGAATTCTGTAAGGAAATCAATTGATTTAATAACATAAGCTATTGAAACTAAGACAAATGCACTCAATTAAATAAAAAGAAACTCCAAAAATAAACACAAAGCAATTGTGTTAAGACCCACTGTATATACCAAGTAATGGATAGAGTAAAAAGTGACATCATGAGTCTTCACAGTTGTTTTTACTTTCCCCCAAAAGGTGTTTGTATTTGGCTTCACTTTAACACGTGTATAAATAATGTTGAAAACCACATTAACTTTTAAATGTTAAATAGGATGTTTTCATTTCCATCAAAGACAAACTGTTTCGAAAAACTGCTCTGGTAGAAAATCCCCTGATGACATTTCAAAATTTCTCAGGGTTAAGCAAACACTGTAGTGGAAAACACACAACAGAATGTCTTAGACAAGAAGTTACAGCCAGGACTCTGTGAAAAGAAAAAAAAACTTCTTCTAAGTGAAGCCATTAACTAACTGTCAAAAAAGCCCAAATATAACAGTGTTAACATTTGTGGATGTCTGAGATATCTCCAGTCTTTTTTTGGAAACTTTAAGGGGAACAATTGTTCAACAAACATGGGATATTAATTAACCCAACCAAAAATAATAACTTTCAGCCCAGCAGTGCTTTCAGTTAGTAATGACCTATCATCGACTTTTTGACAGATACGGAGGGAAAAGGCTGTAACTGTTACTGCATTAAGTGGTTTTAAATTAAACCAGTTCATTAAGAGTTATTAACCCATTGGTGTCACTCTGATGCTTTAAAGGCGTAATCTGCTGAAAAACAAACTTGTCTGGAGTAGCGTGGTTGCCTCTATACTATAACTGGTACTTCACAAAACACTGAATTTGCAGATTTCCTCTCAAACTGAATTGCTATCTAACCCACAAGAGAATTGTTAAATGACTAAATGAAATCTCAATCTGCTAACAGAAGACGTATACATGCAAGGCATCGTGATTTTGAAATAAAATGCATTCTGTTGATCAATGCTGGACAGAACCCTTATTGTTATTCAACCTATGGTGAACTATTTAGAAGGCAAAAACAGTGTTCAGAATTGGTAATTCCTGTTCCTGGATTTCCAAACTGCCAGGTACTGTGTTATCAGTAAGTGCACAACTGCAAGTGTCAAAGTGAATTATAAAAGTTTTTAGATACTATCAGATTTGAGTTGAAGATATGTTTCAGTACGAGCTGATTATCATTAACGCTGATAGATTTGCAAAGCATCATCCCTTAGGCTTCTAATTACAAAGGAGATGTGAACTATCAGATTACATAACTTTAAGCATTTAAATTCAATTCCCGTCCTTTCATATACAACAATCCCTCATAAGAAAATGTTATTTTCAGATAAACCCAGTGCCCTTAAACTACTAAGAGATTTGTAGCTAAGCTTATCCCACGCCTGGTTTGTGGTGCAGCCACTTCTCTATTTCAGTGTGCTGGAAAGTTAGCATTTGTTAGTAAGGGAAATAAATACAAAGACTCCTATTATGTATAATAAACCAGGGTTATTTAAACTGTCTACTTTATAGTTAAGGATTTACTTTAACGTGTTTCTAAACTGATATATTAATAATGTATTTCCATACATAATCAACATATATAGTGATCACACTTTTGACTTTTTCTAAAGTTGACCCACAGTGGGTTCCTACTAGAATAAAAGAGCAAGATTTTTTAGATTTGCATAGTGCAATACATACTCTGGATTTCTGTGAACCATGTATCATGACAAAGTAACATAAATCACAATAAAATATAAGAAAAGGGTAATGCATGGAAGGAGGCAGAGGAAATAATTAATTTGCAACATTTAAATGTATACAGTACATAATTTTTGACTGCAGGGAGGGTGTGGGTGAAGTAGATACTGTAAGTAGTTCTCTGATGTCTACTTTTACATTTTTTTCCACTATAATAATGTTAAAAATACTATAAAATAATTGAATAGTAATTTACATGAGATAAATAAGGGAATGTTTGTTAAATATGACATATTATTAAGTCATATTGTTAACTTTTTATTTGAACAATTGTTACCATGAAGACATTAGTGATTTGCGTAAACAGACTTACACATTCCACAAGTAACACAGTCTTTATATTATTATTAATAAATTTCAGTTGTTTATCACTATGAATTAATTAATTATATTCACATTAATCTATTCATCCTCGGAAAGACAGGAAATTACAAAAACAAAATAAAGCTTTTATTGTTTAATTCTGTTTGTTTTAAGAGTTGGGGGTGGGGGTAAACAATGAAAACATTTGTTTGTGGGTGAATATCCTTTTTCTCAATTACAAATAATTTTGGAATGGCTAATCATGGTTCATTTGAAAATTGCCTAAGGGGCTATGGAGAAAAAAAAACACTACTGGTGAAAATAAAATTGCTAATACATTTTTGTACTATGAAAAATGTTCACTTCTTCTAATATGTATGTTCTTATATATATATATATATATATATATATATATATATATATATGTACTTAAATTGCAGTTTTTATTTCTATATTCTAATAAGTCAAGTAATTTGTCAAAAGATCACAGCTATGACAGTGTCGACATTATTTTGACAATGACTCTTGCAGTGTCCAATACTTTCTTATCGGACTCTCTCTAATATCTAACTGATATTTCACATTTGAGAAAAACAAACAAAACGATAATATTCTTGTATGCCTAAGATGCAGAGGCATGTTTTCTGCTGCAATATCTACCTTGGCTCCTAATGTTGCTACAATGTAATTATTTCATTTTCACAAGTAAACATCAGTTCGTTGCATATGTTGGCCTCCATCTTGCGCCATTTTGTGCTGTGCTAAAAAGCAGGATATCGAATGTCCTTGAGGGACAGGTCACATACTTCACTAATACATAAGATATGCAAAATCAGCTCTCTTATAGTTTAGAAACTTTGAAATTAAATGCAAGTTGTTACGAGCCACTAAACAATCACATTGCCAAACAACGAATGAACGTCTCCCCTATGAAAATCTGCCTGTATCTTTACCACACTGTTCCAGATCCATAACTAAATGGATCACTTAAGGAAATCCTGACAGGGGCCAAGAGAGAACGAAGTGCTGCACTGTAAATGGAGGTCTTCTGATGCTCACTGCCAAGAAGCCCAATTTTCCAGCTATTACCAAGGCAATGACTCTTACGTGTCTCACCTTGACATTTCAGAAAGCTTTGATGAAAGGAATACAATGGTCTAGGGAGAACAAAGCAGTTCAAGCTGCAGTGCCTCATTATTTCTCCGAGAAGCCGAGGGAGAATCTTTAGTTTGTAGTCACAGGCGTACACGCACCATCTCTCCTAAAAAAAGACCTCTTTGAATGGAGGCCTATTGAGACAGAAAGTCCTTCTTGAAGAATCGTCGTGTACCAAGCCAAAGTTATATTATTTTAATGGCGGATGGGGCAGTGAGGTCACATGAAAGATCATAACAAAGATAGGAACGGAATCAGAGATACATTTTCCAAAAATGTTACCCGGCTCAGCACAAGTGGGCTACAATCAACTGGTCTGACAAACACATCCCAGTAAACTTGCTTCCCAGAACCCACTAATACATATTACATGCCTGGAAGAGCTCCTGTAAACCAGGACAGCTGATCTTATCCACAGTGTAAGTCTGTTGTCACTGTTCAAAAGGAAACGGGCAGCACCACAAAGCATTCATCCTACAAATTATTTTCTCCAGTGCAAATTAAAAAGTCTCCATCTCCATCACACAAACACACACACACACACACACAATACTGTAAGCTCTAAAGTGTAATGAGATTTACTTGTAGATAGTGTTTCATCTTAAGAAGATTTACTGAAGGGGATATAGGTTAATATAACAGGAAAGAGAGAAAAGAAGCAGGCCATACTGTCTACTCAACTCCATGAGATGAAAATTGTGACCCATTTGTTTATTTACATGGCTTCAGAAACAATCAACATCACAACAACAAAAACAGCGGCAACTAAAGGGCATTTACAAAATGTACCATCATTCATATTATCTTCTCGTGGGCTAATGAGTTGTGCATTCAGTATTCTTAGAAGAGGGAAGGGGGTCACAGAAAGGTAAAGCCTTTAGGTGGCATTTGACTCACACTCTTCCACAGTGAACAGAGAAGCCCTGCTAATGGATGACAGCATGAATAACGCCAAGGTCTCCTTTCAGGGTCACCGTCAGGCAATTCCCAACAATGCTTCTGCTCCTACATAACTCAGACAAGCTTTCTTCTTTTATCCCCCTCCCATAGACTCCAGCGTTAGGGGGCAATAATAACTGCACTACAAGTGATTCAATTAAACCTTCATCTATCTTCTTCCCGGACTCGGCCCCATCAGCCTTCACAATCCTGGCAGGGGGTGTCCAGGCTTTGCAGTCCCCGAACAGGAGAGCCACACAGCCTGACGGCGAGGCAACAAAACCGCCTGGCAGAGATTCAGAGCACAGTGGCTGGCGGAGCATCACATCAGCGCGGCAGAAGAAAGAAAGGGGCTCCCTGCAAGATGCACCGGTTGCAAAACAAAACGGCTCTCCGGAACATTAAGACACATCAAACTTCACATCGCGTCGATTCTAATTATTCAATTAATTGCCAGACCGGGGAGGTTCCTTCCTGCCTTGATGTCTCACTGATATTCTGTCCAGACGACTCGTTTTCTTATTGTTTGTTTCTCTTTTTCATTTTTCTCCACACGACTGCTGTGCGCAGCTCGTGCCAGGATGCAACTCACTCTTTCTCAAGCCTGTCTGAGTGAGGGAGGCTTGCAGAGCTGTTCCTGATCAAAGGACCGAGGGTGCCAGTTTCCACAAGGCAATCTGACTTCCATATTCAACAGTTCCTCCTTCATTGCCAAGTTGGACAGATATCTTCCAGTAATTAGCTGCGGAGGCATTCCTATGATCTGTTGCTTTGGTGTCTACTTGGGATGGAAGGGCAGGTGAAAACTGTCTCTCAGCTGCCACTCTGGTATAAGTTGAAGGGCTTTAGTTGTAAGCTCTTCAGGCAAGACTTCTTAAAACGAGCAGAGATATAGAAAGGTAAAAGAGACCTTTTATGGAGATGGTTGTATGGCAGCATATGGTGTGTATGTGAATACTGGGGGATAAAGAATCTTGTAGGAGGACTCAATGCATGCTTAGCAAAATGCAAATATACCACGGAAGATTATGAGTTATGAAAAGAAGAAAAGAAAGGAATCTCCTCAATGTAAGCACAGGCATTGGGCATATTTCCATTCCCTTCAATCCCTTTGATAGTTGTACTAAAGAAATATTTTTTTTTATTGAATTCAACTTCAAAGGGAGAACTAAATAAGCAGGCAGTTACTATATATTGTAAAAAGACCTAGGAACTCAATGCCCTGCAAAACCTACCAGCCTCAAATCACAAATAAGCAACTGTAATGTCTTGCACATCCATCAAATGTGTAGACCATCCAAAGCATAACACAAAATTAACATGACTTGCATACCCAGACATGGCATTTTAAATTGGGGCTATATGAGCCACATCAATTAAAACAATGTTTTACTTCATTTTCTCTCATCTGGGAGGAATTGCACAAGGGCGTTCTCAAATGATTTGGGTCTTTCCTCACGTTTTTCATTAACTATAATTATATGGCTTTTTTTTCAGGAAAAAAAGGATACCCACACATATTTACATTCATGTTTTGCTCAGAATGAAGCAATCTGTAGACAAGAAATCTGAACAAAAACTGTCTGTGATTGTTTTGATTATCTGAGACAGCTTTCGGGAAGAATATAAGCAAGGCTGGTGAGTTGATTTAACACTTTAAATTGAAGGAAAACAATTTGGTTAGTATGTTTTTCCCGTAGTAAAGTGGAAGATACTAATGCTTGTCTATGCTAACTCAGAGTACTTCTTCACTCACATCCAGAGACTCTGAATTTAACAAAAGCAACAACATTACTGAACAATGTGCAGGCTACCTAATGATTCGAAACTCTCTTACAAAGAACCACATTCATTGAAAAATGACTCATTTAAAACCTTAAGTATTTTGGAATAGTCATGATTTACTGAGAATTTCTATGCAATCAAAACAAACATGAATAGTAAAACTAAAGAGCAGAATAATCTCTTATTGATGTAATTTAACACGCACCAACCCTTACTCCCTTAACTCAATCTATGAACTTGAACAATGCTTCTTAAAAATTGCAATATTATGTTTTTATCTTTCATATTACCTGTGCAAACATATTAATCAGCATTTCAGTCGTGCATATCCCTGTTTAAATATAGTTTTTCTTTAAATTGTAGGAGTTGTTCTGTAATGTCGGCCAAGGAATAAATAATAAACAACAATGGTGAACTTTCCTTGTGCAGCTGTTTCATATGACTGAGAGTCCTGTGACTGCATCCTTTCATAAGAAAGCATTTCAGTGCACTAATGCCTACAAACCCGCTGGAAACAACTACAGATTAGGCTAGCTGGGAAATAAAAAAGTGTTTTTCTTGTATGACCTGCAAGATAAAGTTCCTGGAACAAACTTCAATTTTGTAATTTTGGAAAAATGTTTCACAATTTTCACAACCGTTTGCTTTAAAAGTTGCCAGAAAACACTGTCTAGATTTGAATGGGCTTCATTTTATTAAAAGCATAAAGGCTTAATTTGATGACGCATTAACAGTCACTATTTATGGATGAATTACTGAGTACATAACAGCTTTGTATAAACAAAGAGCTCTTATTTCAGTTTCTGCAAAGATGACCCAGACGGCTGTCCTGTGGAACCTGGTATATCTGAGCACATTTTTTCTAGTAAGTAAATGTGAGGACAGTGGTTCATACCAGGGAAATGTCATCTATAGCAACAGACCAGTGAAATGTTATTTATAGTGACAGAATTGAGGGTTGCTAATGCACCCCCACACCCGAGGGCTGACGAGCCATGCCCACCCAAGGGCTGATAATGTGTCCCACCCCCCACCACCCCCCACCCCGAGAGCCGGCGAGGGTCCCCCCCAGCCCAGAGGGAAGACCACAGCTAGCAACACCGCTTGCTGCTGTATCATATAATTATACTGCCTGGAGGGCAGGCAACCATTAGGCGCAGGCTTTAAGTCGAGGTCCCCCAGAGATCTTTTTTCTCCCATAACAATCTGCCACCCTATAGGAGTTCTTGTTTTGCTATATGTTATTTAATTATTTATGGATTATTTATTTATTCTTTCTTTCTTTCTTTCTTTCTTTCTTTCTTTCTTTCTTTCTTTCTTTCTTTCTTTCTTTGCTTGTTTATACTCCGGCTACCCCGCGAAAGGCACTATACTAAGTTAAAATGGATTGATTGAACTGTTCACTAAATCAAGAAGTGAATCTGCCATAATAAAACGTCCTAATACAATGTAGGTCACCCTGTCTTTGATTGCCGCAGTAGGAGGGCTCATTATGTATAATGAGCCCGTTACTGTGACGCCATCACCCCAAGTTCTCAGGAGTGTACAAATCCCTCGTTTCCAAGGGCCGCTTGCTTTGCTCGTGCAGCTTGGGATCTACGATGTGTGCCTGAGCAGGTTATTTCAATCCAGAGTCTGTCTGCTCACAGTTCTCTTCGTGTTGCTTTAAGCACAATACAATCTGCCTCTGAATAAAACTACCTTATGATTACTTCACTCTTATTCAGTTTATGTCTCTTAAGGCCTGCAAAACAAGCACAGACCTGACTTCCACATGCAACTAAAGAAAGAAATGACGTATGACAGTGTGAATATATTTTATGTTGATATACTTTGTAAACCGAAAAGCGAATCAAACCAAGCAGGGTTTGCACAGCTCAGTGAAAGTCACGGCTTTGTTCGGCTCATTCCAGAAGTGAATGGGATGAGCCCCAGAGGGAGAAGGTGCCCTCATATATCAGCTTGTTCATCTCTCAGTGCTGGAGAAGTCATGGCTCGGGTTTCACAGCGCCGGGCCATGTGGGCTGGCACGAGTCACAAGGACGAAGAATGTGTAAATCATCTTACTCATTAAACATGCATTTGTTTTTAACCGACTTTAGCTTTGAATTGAGATTGGAGATGCATATCCACGCTCCACCAGTTCCAAATAAATACTCAATATTTTGTAAAAATAAATAAATAAGAAGAAATACAATTACACTTACATTATATCTCATACAAACATAAGAATCCCCTGTTCTGTCTGTTGAGACAAACTGCGGCAGGACTGCTGGACAAATCATGATGTGGTACCTTAGGAATTTCAAGCCTGCAGGACGTGGATTGTTCGGGTGGTTGAAACCTGTCATTTACATCTTTGGTAAAGAAACTACTGATTTAACACTCCAGAGTTAAGGAGAATGGCGTATTTACATTTAAAGACCTACAAATTGAGACAATCCGTTTCCACAGTGTTTTTATCATCTTTTGGCCAGGTGCACGACTGTTAATTAATAATTTGTTCATTTCAGATGTTCAGATTGTAAAATTTTGGGAAAATGATTCAAGTTATTCATCGCTACAGTAAAAGGATAGTAAAATAATCTGTATTTTTAGACAGAGTAAACTTCTAAACCCTACTTGCACTCTCTCCAAAAGAAAAGGATTGTAAATAGCGACAACAAAAAACTTATACAGGCAGTTACAATGTATCTATATAAATATATATAAATGTTAAAGAAACAGGATGTGAATACCCAATGCGAGAAAAAACATTTTTCCATTCCACATTACACTACACAGTACACACACACACAACCACAGGGATATGTAATTATTTGAATGCACGGCCCAGATCAAAACCAATCCTCCACCCGCCCGCCAGTTGGAAATTCCAAGCGTGTCACTTGACGGTAGCTTGCTGTTTGATACAGTTCTCTGGCCATTACCCACTGGAAAGACGCCATCAACAACTGAGTTTGTAGCTTTCGATTGGTGGGTGGGTTTGCGTTTTCATTGTTTCCCAAGAGTTGAAACACGACTCACAACAATGGAATATTCCATGCTTGGCTTTATGTTTTTTAATATCAAAAACTTTTAAAACTTTATTTCTAATTCTTTGGGGATTTGTCTGAGATTTAATGTTTTTTTATTAGAAGGCTTTTTCAGTCACGAGTTTCGGTACAAAAGGAATGGACTTAGCGGTTGAAACGTTCGGAAAAACATGCTCACATTTCTCCAAAAAGAAGGAATACACAGTTAGCGTTATCTAAACCCAGCACTGTTCTCATAAAACCAGACTCTGTTATCCGCTTTGTGAAAGCTAACCAACAATATAAATACAAACACTTTGAAATTTGCAATTTCTTTAATCTAATCAGGGAAAAAGTGCCTAATTCATGTAACCTAATGTCCATGTTAAAGCAAGCAGCCCTTTCTGTTCTAGCAGCTTTGATTCCTCATGCTGGCCTTTGCGATTGAAGTGCATTTAATGACACAAAAGACTTATTCATGATATTTACAATTTTGTCCCTGTTAGCCAAGTGGGGAGCCGCTCATTGAAGCCGGGACAAAGAGAGATGTTCAGTTCAGATGTTGTTCTTGTCAGCTTACACTCCTTACAACTTTTCTACGTTTCAAAGCAACCCCATTTTGGTGTAGAAATATGACGTTATTGAGTTTGAGTTGTTTAAAATCTACTTTTAAGGTTATTTTTAAGTTGTCTGTGTGTAACATTTTTCTGATTCTACCCACATGGCTGGTAAACATCCACACCTTATGAAGATGGAAATAGAGTCTCCCTTGGTGCAATTCACAAGCACATTGTTGTTGAGTTTGTTAATTACAACAATGTTTCACAGCATGTACACCACGTGAGCTCCATTTGCAGCTAATTGGATTCTGGGTAGTCCACTGAAGCATGTGTGGAGCTTTTCTTTACATTTTATGCTTTCTATTATAGTATGAGTTCAACTTTTATGAAAGCTAAACTACAACTGGAATTGTTGGGGGGGAGGGGGACAACTGAGACGTTATATGAACATGTTTAAATCATAAGTGGGTCTGTTTCTGAATTAAAATATCTTACAATAAGAACTCTTAGGCCCAGACTAAATTAAAACTTGAACCCCCTCCCAAAAATAACTCACAGATTAAATCCAGTATTTGGTGGTGGGCTTGCATCTCACAGAAGGAAAAATCTGTCATCAGGTATTTTAACAACAGGCAAGTAGGTCATGGTTTTCAATTGGTCTGGGCCTCGGGACTGAAAGCATTTAGAATTAGTTTATACTGGAATTAATCCCAGTAAACAATATGTTAACAGCTTAAAATTCATAGCCCAAGTGATATCATTAGGTTTAATAAATATTCATCCAGATCAGTTCACAAGCTTATGTTGCAACACTGTGGTCTAACATACACGGTTACAAGATTAGCATTCAATATATATATATATATATATATATATAAACACTTTTAACAAACACGTTGGCAAGGTACAGCACATAAAAAGCATATTAATTGTAATCCTGCTCAAAGCAATTCCACAACAAAGCACACTGGTCAAGTTCCAATGGAAATCAATTTTGAGATTTAGCTGAAATGCATTAGCTAAGATTTAATCCAGCTCACTTTTATTTATTATATAACACATCACAGTATAGTGTATTCCACAGACTGTTCCCTCATAGTTGACTCCCAATAATCCTTTGGATCAACAAAGTGTAAGGAGTGATTTATTTTTTCACACAGGAAATCTAGTCCTGTTTCATTCCATTAACAAATAGTATTGTTTCCTCTCCATATCCATCCACTCTGCAATATCTTTCAGTGTCCTAGGGTCTGCGAACATTTTATTAGTCCCTTGGTGATGAAATTCGATCCAATTGTAGTCATGGACCCCCATCTGCTAGACAGCACTAGTCACCAGGGTAATAAATTACTGATAGTTTACAGAGTTGTAAAAAAAAGTAAAGACCATAATAAAAAGAGCAATTTATATGGGGTATTTTGTGCACGTATTGAGTTTTATAAGGGTAAGTAAGGAGAAACATATAGTAACAGAAGACTTAGAAATGAGAGGCATGTGCTCTAGCCCTACAGTAAAAATACCAACATTATATATAATCTGCAGAACACAGTTTGCATGACTATGAGTTGCAAAAAACACAACAGGCAGCTGCAACTTGAGACATCATGGGGTGTGGGGCAGGGATGGTATGCTTACCAAAATGCTTAATTAAAATAATATTTCATGATCATATTTAGGAATCATTCATCTCCACGAAGCAATTCCAGTTTGGGATGTATCTGCCACAACCCATGTCTAAATGTACAGAGATGATCCTACAAAACTTATCCATGCAGGTTACATTTGTTAAGATGGAGAAAACAAAGATTATAGCCACCGCATCCCGAGTTAGTACCAGGGGACTGAGTTTACCCTAATGTGTTGAGCTAAACTGTTGATTTCAAATACTTGCAAGAACTAGAAAATACGCCAAAACATTTTGAAAAATGCGTTTACATTTTGTGGTAATAACGCAAAGCTGTTCCATAAACTGCCAACATCTGTTTCACCAAGCTGGGACTTCACACTCCGAAATTACCTTCTCCGCATGGCCAGCAAGTGGCGCAGTTTATCAGAAAATAGCACCGAGACAGGGGTACTTACTTGCATTCTCTGTCTTCCAGATCAAAATGAGGGTTAAAGTTGATTAAAATCCGCTGGTACGGTTCAGGAGCCTGAATCACCCACACACAGTTTTGATACGGATAATATGAGTTTGGGTAGCCAGGTGAAGTAAGATAGTTAGGGACTGTAATTTTGATATTATCTCCACACTTGTCTGCAGATAAAAAAGAGAGAAAATACCATCAGTCACATTACATGCATTGTTTCAAATGTTTCCTGTGTGAAACCTTTTTACAGTTAGTTGCTACTTAAACCGCAAATTGTGACAAACAAACACAGGAACCATGCATGAGCTATTTGAACCCTTATTTAAATACATACAGAAACAATGTGTCCAGACACTATATGTTCACTATGTCATGTCAGATCTTATAAGACCCTTTTGATAATTTAGCCATGTCCAGTGCTCTGTTTGATCACCAAGAGGAAACATTTCCAGGAAAGCCTCAGTTTATCAATCTGGCAGGGGCTGCAAAGTGTTTCTAAAACAGACCAAACCCTTAAGATCCCCTCCTATTAAAGAGCTTTCAAATCATTTCATTTCCCTCAAAGCCAGTGCTTTACTTGATCACTGCTGTGTAAATAAACAAGTACAAATCCTTTTTAAACAAACAAAATTAACACTTCATTGGGTGTTTTGCATACACTTCGACAAGTGAAAAGTGCAAGTTTTATTTCCTACACTAGCACACGTCCCTATAATATTTCATGAAAATGTCTATGAATCTCAAAATGAAATAATAAAGCTGTATAGGAGAGGCCGGGTTGGAGAGCCCAGAGAGCAGGCGAAGTTACATTCACAACTCACTGAAGCAGAAAACAATTCACATTATTACTTTCAATTAGGAAATGTATGCACTCATTTATCAAAGTAAACCAGTGTTTTGGCTAGCAGCTCAGACACAGGTGTGCTATATATATATATATCATATGCATTGGCATCACAGAAACCTTTCTATTAAAAACCGTATGCCAGTATATAGTCCAGCGTCTATTCTTTAATATGGCAAATTAACAACTGCGTAAATCACATAGGAAATTAGTCATTTGATTCAGCTGAGTAAAGCCAGCCAGGGAGGACGTGCAGCCCGCAGCACAGCAGCCTGCTATAGCCTATTCTGCGTGCGGGGAGCCTTGCTGTTCATACCGCTTCATCTGGGCAATTACTTGCGTTCAATTAAAGAAAAGAACCATTTCAAGGGCTATTTAAAAGTAATGACCACCATTAATAAGCGATGGGGCAAACGTGTACAGAAAATATCACTACAACATGCTGCTGTTAAAGACTTGTCGAAAAAAAGTCTTTAAAACTATTAAGCCCTGTCACTTTGCACTTTGTGTAAGTGACCGGCTCATGGGGGGCTGTGGATGCCCTGCTCTGTGCAAGATGTCTCTCTGCCGGTAGATTAGGAGGCGCAGACCCCTAGACTGAGCTCTGAGCGCAGGGCTGCTGGACCGGCTCAGAAACACATGCCCTTCACTAGCACATTAGTCAGGCTGAGCTGTGGTGGTGTAGCCTGGCTTTAACATCACTCTCATCAGCAACCACCGGGACACATACACACGATTACGTTCATTAACCTTAGTGATCACTGTAATTTGGAAACTGAAATAAGTGGACGTCTGTAGTCTTCTTCTGCATATTATTAATGTTGATAATAATAACAATAATAAAGTTTAAATATAAAGTTCGAACTTGCCCTTTTGTCATTATGTGTGGAAATAAGCAAAAGCACATGCAGTTTCAATACGTTTTGATAATGCACCAAGTCGTTATAAAATATCATATCATTATTAGGCTTAAAACTGAATATTAAGTTGCGCATATGCTGGGCTGCTCTGTGTGCCAGTGTGCCAGTGTGCCAGTGCTGCCCAGCCGTGTGAAGCGCTGGAACTGAAACAATGTGACAACACCCTGCAGCCGCGGTGCCCTCCACAGTGTCAAGACCATTTTTCACATTTTTAACCAACTTCAAGACTTCTTGAGCCGGTACAGCAGTGCAATAACAGCCGCTTACCTCCTTTCAGAGCCCGGGCGGAGAGGAAGATCCCAATGAAAAGGTGCAACACTAATCCACAATGCGTCCTCATGGTGCGATAGAGAAGGGACGAGCAAATGAGAAAAGAAACGAAACTCCGTACAGGTCTCTGCTATAGCGTCTTCCTGCGGGGCTTGAGCGAAGAAAAAAGCAGCAGTGTCTCAGGATTGTAAGGTTGCTCTTTATGTGCCTCAGGTCGCCTGCATCCTGTCACTTAGCTCTGGTTTCCTCTCTCCTGCCCCAGTCCTGTTCCTCTCCCCGGCGCTGGCGTTGCCATCTCCTAGTACACAAGTCTGAGCCAATAAAAAGCAACTCCCGACTTGCAAACCTCCTTGTAGACGATGAGCCAGCAGATGTAATCCGTCCCTGTGCAAAGTGAGAAACACACACACACACACACATATATATATATTCGCAGATATTGGAGATCACTCTACATAGCAGAGAGCACGGCGCGCATCCTCACATCTGGCAAGACACACCAGTCCCGCGAACATCTGGAGACTGGCATCACCCCCACTACACTCCCCCAATTACCATTACTTTTGCACTGGCTGGCTGTTTCAGCTGAAATCGCACAGGGAGTTACTGATTGGTGTGATTGCAATATGCAGAAGAGTCCGGGTTAATAAAAGCAAAAGCCTCGCTGCTGCTTTAGACAGGCAGGCAGATAAGAAAGTGACAGGACCCAGGACCCAGGACCCAGGACCCAGGACCCAGGCGCACTTTCCTTCTGTTCGCGATGTAAGGAAATGGCAACTGGCTACTGCATGTCTCTAAACTTGCTAATCCACAGAGCAGGCGACTGCCGACGACTCCTATGGAAAGTAATTAGATGCGGCTTCCGTTATTACACTTGTAGCCCCCAGATAACTGAGACAATAAGCACATTATTTAATGCCCCGATTCTGTACTTTTAAAACATGGATTCCTCTATCTATGGTCTGCAGAATACACTGTACTTCTATTCTGTCTCGCATCTGATCGTATGCATCCACATTCGTAAATGCATACTGGGCTATATTAGAAAATGATAGGGACAAACCTTATTAATGCTACACGCACACACATAACCCCACACACAACCGTAAAAATAAGAAAACATCACCACATCTGCATTATGCTATGTTTTATTAATGGTGCTCTAGTATTTTGAAGCGGTCCTACTAATTCACAATTTCAGTTTGCTACTTTTAGGATTGATTGTATATCAAAATAATAACAAAAACTTGCATCAAATCAAGACGGTGATGGAATTATTAAAAACGAATTGCAACAGTCTTCCCGTATTATGTCCTCGTCCTACATGCACACAGTGACTTAAAGCCAGAGGATGCCAGAAGACAGCACGACTGTGAATCAAAGTAACCTCCATTCATACACACATGCGTGTGGAAAAAGAACAGAACACGCATATGCGATATACGACTGCTTTTTAATAACTAACTAACCATTTCAATAAATACATAATACCGACCGAAAAAAAGAAATCAACCAAAGAAACCCCCAGACCTCAGTCTCGCAGATCTCCCCAATGTAGCCCGTTGGCAATGTGCGCAATATGTGCAATGCTCCTTACACGCACACTATATAACAGAGCACGCCAGCACCCAGCCCCTTGTGCACTTTCATTTTCACTGTGCAATATAACAACAGCAACAGAAACAAACTAGCTCTTTACCTGCTGGGGTCCCCAAACCACAGAGCGATGGTGCTGGAGTCAACTTGCAGCTGGACAGCAATAATCGATTACAGTGGACGGGACGGACGGGACAGGACAACCCTGCAGCCGCTGCCGATTTAGCCGCTTCTGCAACACGGAGGACTGGCCAAGTCAGCGCACGGAAGATCTGTGCCGGTGGCGACGTGCATTTGCCACTTTTCCTCTTTTAATGTGTTTGCTTTCTATCCAGATGAGACACACACACACACAACGCTGCTGCCGCTTCCCCGGGACTTTAGTAAGAGACTGTCCGCCCCCCTGCGCTGCTCCGACACGGGTCTGCTGAAGGATCTGGTGTCTAATCACCGAGGGGCGGGAGGAAAAGACTGACAGTACAGAAAAAAGAAAAAAAAAAACTCACTGGGAGGGAAAAAAAGCCCAGGATTTGCTTTCTTGCTGTGGATGAAATGAAGTTCTGTTTCTGCCGCACGTCCCTGCCTTTGCGAGACGCGTCTCCGGCTCAGCCCGTCAGTCACACCCCGACTGCGGGATGCCAGACACACACCGGGGGCTATATTGGACAGGCTAACGATACTTATCAGCAGAAAACACCAATTTACTCAATCATCGCTGCTGCTGATGGAAATAATAATGTATTCTTAAAAATGGTGTTTTATTGTAGGACACATGTCTCCCTCACACAAAAAGACAGTAGCTGTAGCTTAGGATGGGGTTTGGGGAAATATTACCTTTCTACAATAACAGTTTACGATATCCGTGTCCGCAACATATGACAGGTATCAGTTTGACTCAAAAAGCGGTGATATAGTAAGGGCTTTTGCCTGGTTTAGGAGGCATACACGTAATTGCATTGGGAAATAGGTTGTCACTTCCCTCTATATGCACTTCACTTAAATACAAGGCTTATAAACATAGTAACTTGCCAAAGGTTTAGAAAGCAGAATACCTGCGCATGGAAATACAATGTGGAAACAGCATTTGCGCCAATGAAAGGCAGGCTGCGACAGCTCCTACTCGTGGGGTGGGTTGTAACACAGCAGACCAACCGAAACACTTAATCCCACATTTATACGCGTTAATTGAAGGTCAGTAGTTGCAAATGCGATAGAAGAAAAATAAAAGTCAGATTAAGATTATCACTGTAGACTGAATTTGCATAGAACACTGAATGAAAAAAAAAAAGAATAATGTAGATATTATTGAATAATGTTTTCCAAATATATAATGCCAATTTACACAATCAGCAAATGTTTGAGTTATATAGGATAATCATATATCTTCCTGACATACCATTTATTTCACCTCTGGAGATTTGTTATAAGTAAACACACTGAGGCAAACTAGCATTCACACCCATAAAAAACCCCGTTGCATTCAATACAATACAATTGCACGTTTTTATTTGCAGCATTCTCTGCACACCAGGGTAGATCCTGGAGATGAAAGGTCTGAGTTACATAGGTGCCCTGGAGAAAGCCCCCAACAGAGACAGCAGTATCCAGGCAGTAGATAAGGATAAACTAACCAGACATCCCTTCCTGATAGCATTGCAAATGCAACACTGTAAAACTAAACCAATCCTACAGGAAGATCACAACACGTAGGTTATCCTGGGTGACATTTACCTTTACATCTACGCAGATCCTTCCCCTATAGGTACTTTACAATCTTTATAACTTAATTACAGAGAACACAGTCATTTTGTGCCGCTGGAACACATGCCTTTATTTTTGGAACATAAAATCAGCATGTCCTGTTGAGATTTTTAAAGTCGCCACTGGAAACCTGAGCAAAATGTTCACCTGTTTCTATACAATGAAACACGTTTTGGTCAATTGCAAATGTCAGGAATACATTTAACTGTAACATCTCATACAAATTTCAGGGAGGGAGATAATTATACAGAAGAGCAGGTCCATCACTTACAAGCGGCATTTTTGAAGGCATTTTTTGGGGGGCACTTAATAATAACTCTGAAAGGACTCTATTTCACTTTACAGGTCTTATGAAGATTTTTTTTTCCCAGCCTCACATTTTCCTCTTTAGCTGATCTGGGAAAGGGTTCCTCCATTCTGCTATGTGCCATTCCCACTGAACTCTAGTTCTCATTCTGGTTAAACTCTTAATAACTTTGGCTTATTGAACCTCAAATTCATGTATTTTTCATAATTAGATCTTTTTATCTATTTCCTGTCCCGTGCCTTGGCTCTAGTAAAACCCTGCTTTAAACATATAGTGGAAACACATTTAAGCAAGAACAGCTCTTTCCAGTCTATCTTCCATTTAATAAATCACTGCCCTCCAATAGCTGCCCAAATAACCCTTAATAGCTTACTAATTATTGATTTATAGACACAGATGGAAATACACCCATATTAAAAACAAAATACCTCCATTGCATAAGAAATCCATAGACTTTGACTTGAAATGCAGTGCCTTAATGAGGAGATCAGAAGCCCAGCAAAAGGGGAAATTATAATTCTAACCCTATACAATGTTTGGACAGCAGAAAACATTTATATTATTATTATTATTATTATTATTATTATTATTATTATTATTATTATTATTATTATTATTATTCAGGAAGACAGTATAATAAATATTATTATTATTATTATTCTGTTATTTTAAGTATGTAAAGTTAGGGTGGAATGAGGGGATTCCGAAGATCAGGCCTGAGAATGTGTTCTAGAACATGCAAAGACACTCTATTAAATTACCCATAAGCCCTAAATCAACATGACCTTACATGATACCGTTATGGTTAGTTTTAAGAACATTGACATAAGATTTTTATTTAAGGATGTTATTGTATTAAAGAAACCAACACACTACTGTTCGAGGGACATCAAAGGACTATTTAGTCCTGACATGTTGGTAGCAAAAATGTGTGACTTGATATGATTACTAATTCTGTTAAGAAATCAGTTATGTAAAGTTTCCACAACATTGGTTCTCATTCTTTCTGTTTTTGCGTGATTTGTTTGTGTGTTTGTGGATAAATAAGAATGAATCCAGTATGAGTATTTACCCAGTCTATATGACACTGTCTATGAGGATCTCAAAATAAATCTGTTGCCGTTTTTTCTACTCCTACAAGTGTTGCTTCTAGTTTTTATCAAGCGGGAATAGTAACAATCATAAACAAAACACCATAAATACTTTTAATTGTAGCCAGTATTGAAAGTACATATATCCTATCAAAATATATTTTGGCAGGTGCCCTGTCCCCTTTATGGTTATGATTCTGTATATCCCGTATATATGTTTAAAAATATATTTATTTGCACATGTGGGGAGGACATAGTTGAAGGGAGTTTTCAGAGGCTAGTTTAAAAATTTATATATGAAGAGATTCAGCCCTGTGTATTTTTCCTCTTGCTCAACTTTACTAGAGAGTCCTCTACCTATTTAATATTTTTGCCTCACTCCTGAATTGTCCATGTAAAAGTAATATTTCATACATGGAACAACACTAATTTTAAATGCTCACTACTGAATTCATCTTACATTTGTAGATAATGCACTTTAAATAAAATAAGTAACACTTAATGGCTTTTCAGTAAATCCATATTAACACAGCCTTTGACTTTTGGCTAATAATATAAAAGTTGAATTCAGGGACAAGAACAATGGGATTGGCTAATTTCAGACTATCTGCTCTTGCTATACTATCTGTCAGAATGAGAATGGTAAAAGAACAATAAAGGAATGATTTAAAGGATTTGTTTCAACATAACAAAGTAATCTTGAATACATTCCCAGAGAATAATTAGTGCCACACAAAGGCAGACAATTTCCCAAAGAATGGACTGTTTGATTTAATTTTTGTCCTTTTCATGTAACCACCTCAGTCCCAAACAGATATACATGTAGGGAGTGAAAAGGTAAGAAGATAATGGGAATGGAATTAAAGAAAAACTTTGGAAAGGAGTAAGAACACAATTGCAAGACGAGTGATATGAGCATGCCATCTGTCAGATACAGAGGCACATTTATCTACTATAGAGGTGACAGTGACATATTTTCTACTTTACTTCATCCCAGATAGCACTAGGACACATAATGTCAGACATAACATGGATCTCTTTGGTTTACACAAAATGTAGCAAAATTATTTGTCGGTTTTGGCTTTGCTACACCATTCTAACTGATTTTCCATTCTTGGATTCTACAGTTTTGATTAAGACTTTATGATCTTTAAGTGGCACTTTCATAAAGAGGTTACATGCCTTTCGTGGCATGATAAATATACAATAAAAGTCTATTATAATACATAGAAATACCAGAAAGCAGCCTTGTTGCAATGGCTGGCTCCCGTCATTTTATCTATGTTGAAGTTTGTTGTAAAATTCAAAATGTTGATTGTTGAAATTCAAATAAAACCGTTCTTCTTATGCCTTAAATATGTGGAAACAAAGGTTGAAGTTTACCAATGGAATCTCTTGAGAAAGGCACCTGTAATGGAAACCATCAGGTGTGTGGGTCAGGAGCAAATGTCTGTGACTTGTAAGTGTAATGGGGCTCATTGAGTTTATGAGCAAGTTACACTGACTCAATCCCTCCGAATTCAGTAGAGTGTATAAATCTCCCCCATGTCTTTTAGCCAGTCCTTTCACGACTCTGCTGGGTGGAGCTGTGTGGTTACGCAGTGCATGAAGGTGCACCAGTGACGACGTGGTCTGCATCCAAGAGGGGACTCCGACCTGGATAAGTCCAGTCACAATCCCAGCAAAAGAGAAAATATCTAAAACTTATGATAATGAATGATGTATCATTTGTCTTTATCAGTGTTAAAGGTATGTTACAATACCGCACTATTTAGTATATTCAAGTATTCAAGATTAAAGTCTGCTTGCAAAGGTATAGAGAGATCAATGTGATGTTACTACTATCTGAATTCTGCAAAATTACCGAAGCTTATTACTGCAACAGAAACAAAGGGTCTTAATACAAGATAATTTTGCGTTATAACGACGTATTATCTCTTATTAACTCATCTCTCTCGCTCTCTGGCACTAACAAAATCTGTACAATATAATGATCATGTATCACAAAATAATCTTCTTCTTCTTATGATTATAACATTTGTTTTACAGGTGCACATGACTGATATTAAAATAATAAGCTTTTCTTTTCTTCCTGTTTTTTGTTGCATTTGACTGTTTGTATAAAGGATAATCACATCAAAATGTGCTTTTATCAAGCTTTAATATTGCTAACCTTACACACTGGTTAGTTTGCACACGCGCTAGCCGAATTCTCCTCCTCTCGTGTACACATTGGGGATTTGACTAGATCGGGGTCAGAAGTAGTTCTGCCTGAAGCAATATATCTCCAGTGAGATTTCCATGAGGTGTAATGAAATGTGAATGGAATTATTAGAGGGAAAAAAAACAGATTTGTAGTAATTACAAGCAAAAGAAAAACAAATAATAAATATGCAATGTGTCTGTATGTTCTTAGTGTGACAATAAGAGGGATATGAGGACTCAGGGCAAGAAAGAAACAAAGATGAATATACTGTTTTAATTAGGAAACAATCCAGTTACAGTGACATTTAGCAAAGCGGTTAGGAACTATACATAAATATGCATAACATAGCAAAAAAATATTTAAAGATTCTCCAGGGACATAAAGGAAGACTGATGTATCCTGAATTAATAATGAGTAAGGGATGCTACGTGTATGTTTTCTGTGTTCTAATTAGGACTGCAATTTACACATCTTCTAGTACACTTTGCAGCAAAAGCATTTTAAATAAAAAAAGTTATATACCTATTCAAGCATTCTATTTCAGGGTACCATATTTTATACTGGCCTCATTGTTTAATTAGAGCTGTCAATACATTCGATCTATCATATATACAAACATACATCCTGTGCATATGGTTTGTATGTGCTGGCAGTTAAATTGAAGGAAAAGTAATATACAGCGATGAAAGTAAGATCAATACGTCATACGAACATTTGATAACCTCTTTATGCCACAGAGGACATATTTTCCAGGAAATAATTCTCATCACAATACCTCCTCTCCTTGTTTGTGATCATAACAACTCATGGTAGAGAGTTACTTGTAGCTGATGTTCATAGGGTCTCAGGTGCCTCAATACCCCAATAAGTATAACTGTCTAGATTGTCTAGATTGTCTGGTGTGTTGATATGCTTTCATTAACCATCTCACACAGAATTGATGTTTACTTTCACAATGATATTCAGTTTTACTTTAAATTATGCGAGTATTTATTTTCATGAAGACTGTAGTCATTCTGCAATT